>NC_082718.1:92537944-92702944 GCF_030144855.1 Hypanus sabinus
CGTCCTTAACTGAAATCAGTGGTTGTGGGAACACCAGAAAACCTGCCGATAAGGGCAGAGTGGCTGTTCTTGAGAAATTTACTCTCCCCTGAGTTTTTTTGATCTTGAATTCTTTTGAAATGTCTTTCGTGCACCATTTGTTTGCAGCATAGAACTCAAACCCGAGATGGGCAGTGTTGAACACTGAACATTCCTTGTGAAGAATGCCTTTGCAAACAAGGACGTGTGCGATTATGTTTGGCAGGTTCTTTTATTCCCCCTCCCCCCTAGAATCCAATCAAAATATTTCTGTTGACCTTAGTACCATTATTTTCCACTTACGCATGCAGATAGTTGCTTTGGGGTGAGGTGACTGCGGAAGAACGTTGTGATGCAAGGTTGGTTGTGTGTGTGCATGCGCGCATGTGTGTGCTCACATATATATTTGTGTCTTAAGTGCGTGCATGCATACGTATGCCTGGTATTTATCACTATGAGTAGGGCAGCAGTGAATGACTTGAATACAGACTGAATTGCCTCAGCACATCCCAAACACCATGAATGGCGAGTGGCCCGAGGAACTATTGCTGCCTCCCCTCCTACAACCATGATAAACCGTGTCCAGGCTGCATGAAAGAGAGCAGAAATCACTTCTAACCTTCATTCAGCAGATCCTTGTGGTAACAGAAAATCTACTCTGGGAATATTGTTGTTTCTCTGTACTGTGTGAATAAAGTGTACGGAACAGCAATTCTGTATAATGAAGGAGATGGATTTGAGTAATATTCTGTTCAGCTCACTGAGGGCACCTGTTGGACCAAATTACCAGCTTATGAGAGGAACTGGAGTAGGGTGGGCTTCCAAAGGGGCAACTTTAGTTTAGGTAGAGAAGGTGCATTTCAACTGAATTGGGACTGCACTCTGAATAATAAAGAAAGTTTCAGAGCTTTGATAGGGCTATAAAATGGTTTATGTACCTAATATCGAATAGCTATTACATTCTGGTAATAATGCTGGATATATTTCTTTGAGTTAAATCTTTACAGCACTGCTAATAATTTGGACACAACTTACTGATGTTTTGAGTTTTGCTGTATGAAGATGTTTTCATCTTTGAATAAGTTTTCTTGTCTCGGAGACGGTGACTGTGTTTATTGTGGCGTTTTGAACAATGGACAATTCAGACCAGCAACGTGTCTGCATCGAGGTAGTCGATTCTACTCACAGCCCACCAGTAATTATTATAACAATCGTCCTCGGACTAGTCAGAAGTACAACTGCTTTGTAGATATGTTATTGTCATGTAAAATCAGAAACATAGAAACGTACAGCACAGAAACATGCCCTTTGGCCTATGTATTGCGTACTAAACCATTTAATCTGCCTGTTAGCATTGACCTGCACCGATACCATAGCCTTGCACAGCTCTACCATCCATGTACCTATGGTAACTTCTATTATACGTTTAAATTGAACTTTCATGCCCCACTTGTGCTGGCAGCTGGTTCCACCCTCTCGCGGCCCTCCGAGTGAAGAAATCCCCAGCCCCCGTTCCCCTTAATCTTTTCACTCCCCCACCTTAACCCAGGACATCTAGTTGCCGTCCCACCCAATTTCAGTGAGAACTCCTGCTTGTATTTACTCTATCTATATCCCTGGTGTTCAAAAATAATGGAATTCGAATACAATGCCGTGTTCTCGCCGAATCTAGTATCTGGTTAATGCGCTGTCAGATCCCATTCGGGGTGATCACTTCCCCAAACCAGAGGACGTCTCTATCACATTTCCTGAAAATAAAAGAAGAGTTTGTTAAACAGAGCTCCTTCACTGATATCAGGTGATGTTCAGAGAGGCATCTCTACGTCCAAAGACAATCAAAAACTGCTGAAATTGAAAATAAAAAGAGACCTACATGCTGAAGCATAAGCTCTTCTGTCAATAGTTGACATGCTGGGAGTTTCATTCGTTTTCTGTTTTTAATTCCTATCCAAATGCATTTTGATATGAATTGTCGTCAGGAGATTTTGTAAGAATAACTTCAATTACAGAGTAATATAATTTTTGGGTTGATTTTTATTACAGAACAGCCCCCCCCTTATAAAGAACATATCATATTACAGTTCAATGTTGGCGACATTTTAATCGACTTTGATATCAGTCTAATCCTCCCCTCCTGCATTTTTCTGTCATCCATGTGCCTACTTAAGAGTTTCTGAAGTAGCTGCCTCCACCGCCAAACCTGGCAGTCAGTTCCTCGCACCCAACCTCGCTGCGTAAAAAAACTAAAACCTCCCTCCAATCAGATTAAAATTATGCCCCATGATTAATTAATTTTTAATGTAAACTTGTTCAAGCACTCAACAACAAAACGAAGTACTACAGAATTTCAAGCCTGGCCATAAAAACTAAATCTATTTTATCGCCACTTCATTTGAATGAATTATGCTCCTAGTTTTTCCGGAACATTGTCAATGATTTGATCGCACAACTTATTGGTGCTCTTGACTATTTCATCCCGCCCATAACCCCACCCACAGGAGAACAAACTCATATGACGAAGACCAGCTTCTTCAACTTCGAAAGAGTTCGCTCCGCTCTGAAACATTTTGACTGTGCGGCCGCTTTTTTGTACAATGGCGAACTCGACCCCGGAATGTGCTCCTGGTGAAGATGTTAACTCGTCCTACAACCCGCCCGTAATTATCATCACATTCATCCTCGGGATTGTTGGAAATACGGTTGCTTTGTGGATCTTTTGTGCTCTTGTGAAGTCCAGGAAACCAAGTATAGTGTCTTCACTGAACCTAATGATTGCGGACACCCTGTTATTGTGCTGTCTACCCTTCCGAGCTGATTATTTTCTCCGAGGGAAGGACTGGATTTTTGGTGATGGACTGTGTCGACTGAACATTTTTATGATTTGCCTGAACCGGATTGGCAGCGTCTTTTTCCTCATGGTTATTGCGATCGATCGTTACTTTAAGGTGGTCCATCCACTCTACAAAGTAAACAAGATCCCTACAAGGTGTGCGGTGATGATAGCCGGCGGTCTGTGGATTGTAGCGGTGGCTATTTGTTTGCACTTGCTGATAGACCAACGTGACTTCGAACAACACAACGTGAGAAACTGTGAGCCTTTCAGCATTGACAAGGCTCAGAGTTCCACAGCATTTTGGACTGACTTTATTTTTATATTCTTTCAGTTTCTTTTGCCAGTTTCAGTTATCCTCTTCTCTACGTCCTCCATCATCTGGAGGTTACGGCAGATGGAAGCTGGAATGCGGGGTAAATATAAGCGAACTGTGAAACTTGTGACAGTCGTGGCTGCAGTTTTTGTCATTTGCTTCTTGCCCACCAGTGTTGCTGTGGTCGTGGTTTTGGTCACTAAACTAAGAAGACCCTTCGACTGCAAGTCGTATCACACAGCAGTGAATATCTTTTACAATACGCTGTTTATAACGTATCTGAACAGTGTGGTCGATCCCATTGTTTACTATTTTTCTACTTCGCAGTTTCAACATGCTTTCGAGAAGGCTCTATTTGATCTTAACTTAAGCTCTTCCAGATCAGCCACTGAACCCGGAACATCCAGGGAGGAGCAGACTGTGGGTCGGCAAACGAGCTCTGTAACAGCTTTCTGATCGCTCAGGGTCCGCGTGAACTAGATGCCCTCAAAGCAAAGGTGATTAATGCGCCCGAAATCAGAAATTTATCAAATGGTAATAATTTTCTGAAGGGTAAGTTGATTTGAACGAACAAGTTCCGTAATACACTTCCTTTATGTAAAGGAGAGATTGCATCTTATCTACAAAACTAAGTTTATTTCAGAGCTTGTTCGTTAAGAAATTCTTCCTTTCTTTAAAGCAGTTTCCCCAATTTTTTTTATGCCTTGGGGGCCTTACAGTTATCTGAGGGGTCGGTGGACCACAGGTTGGAAATCCTGTTTTAAGTGAAAGGGTTCTGTGTTATGTATGGGTATTTAGGATTTCCTCTTTCCATAGAAGCAACTGCTTCCTCAGATGAATTCAACCTGCGTGTCTCCATTGTAGCTAGCTTCTACCCGTTATAGTGGGCCAATCTCAGGTTGACTGACTGCCCATCAGTATCTGCAGTAATCTATTCATCCAAGTACAACCCTACCTATGGACTTTCAGTCAGACGGGAAGTGATGTTAGGAGTTGCTGGGATGGTGCCAAGCTGCATGCACCCATATCGTGCTGGTACTGGAACCGGATTCTAGAAAAAAGTCTATTCTAGTGAACTGGAGACAGGAACCGAAGTGCTGGTTCGAAATTAGAGAATTTATTTTCAGTAGATAAAATTGAAATCTGGAATGAAGAAGGGATGTCAGTCTTGAAGAAGGATGATCAGGATTTGCAACAGAGATGACTATGAACTTCTTTAACCAGAGGGTGGCGAATCTGTGGAATTCTTTGCCACGGATGACTGCAGAGGGCGTCAGCCGAATTACGTCCTCGAGCGGTTGTACTTTCTTTGCATTGTTACACGACTAAAGAAGCTATTCTTCGAGGAGCCAGAGAGAAACGGAAATTACTCTTTAGTTCAACAGACATTCGTATAGTTGAAGATTATCCCCCCGAAATCTTGACCGAAAGAAAGAAATATCGAGAAGTTATGAGTGAAATGTATAAATTAGATTTAAATCCCTCTCTTCGCTTTCCAGCAAAGCTGATAATTTTCCGTGAAAAATCTCAACCATTGAGAATCTACTCTCCTCACGAGGGATGGGAGTATATTAAAAAGTTTAAAGTTAAGCCTTCTGAATAAAATATTAAAGTTACATCGATTATTCAATAGCCAATTTTGAAGTATCTGTTGTATGAGTTGTTGATGGAGCTTTTGAGTTAAGTATATGTTATACCTTTTCACTCTCTGGTATGGGACGTGGTCGATTTAATTTTGTTTTTTACCTTAATTAATACATATATAACTGTTTTGTAGGGAACGTTTATGGTATTGTACTTTAGTGATCCGTGTAGGAGCTGTTGTGTATTAATCTTTGTATTTTTTATTTGTTTCTGTACTTATAGTTTTAGGTCTGTTATGTACATATATTCATTTATTTTTCTTTTTCGAGAGAAAGAATATACTTTGTAACAATATTTACTCGGATTTATTCTTTCTTTTGAATATGTGTTTAAGCTACTTTAGCTGATTCTAAGATGGCCGTGGTTGATTATGTTTTTATTAATGTTAGACACAACATTATAGTAGTTGAATTCTGCTTGTGCCTTTTATTATAGCTATTTTCCGTGGGAATTTTTTTTTATATATGGAGCTGCAAGTTGGAGAACAGGGTCAAAGTTGATTAGTTAGCATGGGACCAGCCTATTGGTTTCTTCCTTTCTATCTATTGGGCGGGGGGAGGGGGCAGGGGTCTATTACAGTCGGTGTTTTTCTTGATTGGGCAGTTCTTTTGATGGATTTCTCTATCGTAAATGTGTCACCCCTTCCGTTTGTACCCGCGCCTTTTGGTTTAATCTGTACTTAAGTAACATTTCTTTTATATAATATTAAACTCAATTTTAAACATGGATGTTATTAAAATGAACATAATATCTTGGAATTGGAACGGTGTCAATCATCCCATTAAACGTAAAAAGGTTGTTAAGAAATTAAACACACAATGCTGGTACTATTTTTGCGCAAGAAAATCATATACGAAAACAGGATGGGGATAGATTTTTTCGCTTTTGGAAAGGTTCTCTTTTTCACTCACTGTCGGATAGTAAAACAAGAGGCGTTTCTATATTCCTTAGTCTCAAAACCCTTTTTGTACACCTTAATTCTACTACTGATTTGATTGGAAGATATTTAATTGTTACTGGTTTATTATGCGAGCAAAAGGTAACTCTGGTGTGTGTATACGCACCTAATGTAGATAATTCTGATTTTTTAAAGAAACTTTTTTCAGAGTGCCCGAATCTTAATGAATATAAACTGATCATGGGTGGTGACTTTAACTGTTGCTTAAATCCTGCGATTGACAGGTCATCAACCAATCCGTCGCGTCCTAATAAAGCGGCAGCTTGTATTAACTCTTTTTTATTAGAATATGGCCTTGTTGATATTTGGAGATATAAACACCCGAATGATAAAGATTTCTCCTTTTTTTCACACGTCCATCACAAATATTCTCGAATTGATTACTTTTTTTCAGATACACGTCTGTTGTACTCCGTGTTGAATGTGCGTATGACAGCATTGCGCTTTCAGATCACGCGCCTTTAAAGTTAACCTTTAAGCTCCCGGATAGAGTTTTGAAAATCTCGCAGTGGAGATTGAACCCCGTTTTGTTATGGGATCCAGCTTTTGTTAATCTTATTAAGGAGCAAATTTCTATATTTTTTGAATTTAATACAAAGGAAGGAATGTCAAATCTGCTTATATGGGACACCTTGAAATCTTTTTGACGGGAGAGATAATCTCATATTAAGCAGCCTTGAGAAACAAAATTAAAGCGGAATTGTCAGTGCTTATTAATAAAATTAAACAGAGAGATAAAGCGTATACAGTTAAACCTACTGAAAACCTTTATGAAGAAAGGGTCGAACTTCAATCACAGTATGATTTACTTCGGACCTTTCCCACTGAACAGCAAATTTTTAAATCTAAAAGTTCATTTTATATACATGGGGAAAAATCTGCTGAACTTTTAGCGGGTCATTTAAAGGCTGGGATGGTCAGAAGACAGATTTTAAAAATTCGCCGGCCAGATAGAACAGAAACTTTAGATCCTTATGAAATTCAAAAGATATTTATGGACTTTTATTCTAATCTTTATAAATCTGAATTCTCTGATAGTAATATCACTATGAATAGATTTTTGCAAAGTCTAAACATACCTCAAATTTCGATTCAAGATGCTGATATGTTAGATGCACCTATTAAACAAGAGGATATAGCCAAGGCGGCTATGCAATTAGGTAAAGCTCCGTGACCTGATGGTTATACGGTAGAATTTTATAAGACCTTTCACGAAACGCTTATACCACATGTTCATCAAACGTTCACTGATTCTACATCTTCTGGGAACCTTCCTAAAACTTTTTATGAAGTACTAATTTCATTGATTCTATAAAAAGGGAAAGACCCACTGGAATGTGTATCCTATGGACATATTTCTTTACCGAATGTAGATTTTAAAATCCTCTGTAAGATTCTAGCAAATGGGCTTGAGAGTATATTGCCTAATGTTATCTCAAACGATCAAGCAGGTTTTATTAAAAATAGGTACACACATTTTAATATTCGAAGATTATTAAATATCATTTATTCCCCTTCAACCTAAGAATCTGAATGTGTTGTTTCTTTGGAGGCAGAGAAAGCCTTTGATAGGGTGGAGTGGCCTTATCTATTTCAGGTTTTGAAGAGGTTCAATTCTGGTCCAGGATTTATCTCCTGGATTAAATTGATTTATCATGCCACGGTAGCTGCAGTTCTCACTAATAACCAAAAGTATCCTTGCTTTAGATTATATAGAGGTACCCGTCAGGGCTGTCCCCTTAGCCCTCTATTATTTAATTTGGCTTTCGAACCACTTGCTATTGCAATAATAATTAATAACCCCAACCATCAAGCTCTAGAACAAAAACGACACTCATTCTGTTTCAGCTGTTCCCACAACCAATGATCACACTTTATGAACACTTTACATTGTTACTTCATGCTCACCTCATTTATTGCTATTTATTTATATTTGCATTTGCACAATGGTTCCCATGCTGAACTTCTCTATGATTTTAGATGAAATTATAATACCTACAAAGAGTTGTTTTTCTGATTAGACTGAGGAAGATTGTGCTACAATTACTGGCGGGCTATGAGCAGAATTGACAGCCTCACTGGAGACCCATTCCTGGGCTGATTTTTCCATTGTGCAAAGCAGAACAGTAACACAGTCACAACATTTCAGAGACAAGTAAGCTTATTCAGAATGATCATATATGACGTTCTACATACAGCAAAATTCAACGCATTGCTAAGTTGTATTCAAAGTTTGTTAACTTTGCTCCCAGAAAGCATAAGATTCAATGCAATGCATGCAGAAAAGCAATATTACAACAGTCACGGTGGAATTCAATATGCAGGTAAATTGGGAAAATCAAGTTGGTGCTGGATTACTGGAGAGGGGGATTTCCAGAGTGCCTATGAGAGGGCTTTCTAGAGCAGCTGCTGGTTGAGCCCACTAGACGGCCAGCTATTCTGGATTAGGTGTTGTGCGATAAACCAGAGTTGATTAGAGAGCTTAAGGTAAAAGAAACCTCAGGGGAAATTGATCATAATTTGATTGCATTCACCCTGAAATCTGAGAAGGGAAGTTAAAGTCAGATGTATCAGTATTACAGTGGAGTAAAGGGAATTACAGAAGCATGAGGGAGGATTTGACCAGAATAATTAGAAAAGAACACTGGCAGGGCTGATAGTAGAACAGCAATACCTAGAATTTCTGGAAGCTATTCAGAAAACTGAGGATATATACATCCCAGAGAGGATGAAGCACTTTAAAGGAAAGATGACAAACCATGGCTAACTAGAGAAGTCAAAGCCAACATAAAAGCCAAGCAGACGGCATATAATAGAGTGAAAATTAGTGGGAAGTTAGAGGATTGGGGAGCTTTTAAAAAGCAACAGAAGGCATTAAGAATATCACTTGGAAGGTAAGGATGCAATACAGAAGTGAGCTAAGCAATAATATTAAAGAGTTTAATACAAACAGTTTCCTCAGATACATAAACAGTAAAAGAGAAGTGAGAGTGGATATTGGACCATTGCAAAATCACGCTGGACTGGTAGTAATGGGAGGCTATGAAATAGCAAAGAAACAGACCAATCATTTGGCATCCATTTTCACTGTGGAAGACACTAGCAGGAAGGTGGAGGCTCCAGTGGCAGGGGTCGTGAAGTGTGAGAAGCTGCCATGACTGGAGAGAAGACTCTTGGAAATCTGGAAGGTCTGAAGGTAGATAAGTTACCTCGACCAGATACTGTATGCTCCAGATTTCTGAAGAGATTGTGGAGATATCAGGCAATATCTTTCAAGAATCACTGGATTCTGGAATGGTTCCGGAAGATGGGAAAATTGCCAAAGTCACCACACTCTTCAAAAAAGGAGAGAGAAAGGAAAAGGAAACTGTAGGCCAGTTCATCTCACCTCGGTGTTGGGAAGATGTCAGAGTTGATCATTAAGGATGAGGTCTCAGGGTACTGGTAAATTGGTCCTGCAGATGCCCTCAGTGAAATGAGCAAAACATTATTCAAATCCATCTAAATATATTTAATTGCAGTTCTGTGCATATTACTCACAGAGTACAGAGAGATAAGCACATTCCTAGAGTAGATTTCGTGTTACCACAAATATCTGCAGAATGGAAGTTAAAAGTCAGTTCTGCTCTCCTTCATGCAGCCTGGCCACGATTCCCCATGCTTCTGGGAGGAGAGGCTGCAACGGTCTCTCAGGCCACACTGCATCGTGATGTTTAGAATGTGGTGAAGCAGTTCAGTGCGTATTAAAATCATTCACTGCTGCACAGCTGCCCTACTCATAGTTCTCAATAACTAGCGTACCTCTGCATACGAGCACGCATGCAGTTAAATCACAAGCATATATCTGAGCACACACGACCGTGCATCACAACGTTCTTCCACATTCTAGTTTCCCCAATTCAACTATCTGCATGTGTGCAATCGTGCACGTATGCATAGACGTACTGAAGCTCAGGCTGGCCTGTGTGAAATAATGGAATAAACAACGCTGGAGATATTTTAATTTGATTCTGTGGGTGCGGCGGGAGGGTTTGGGGGCAGGATGTGGAAAGCACCTGCTATCCCAGTATCCCACACGCCCTTGTTTGTAAAGACATTCTTCACAAGGGATGTTCGGTGTTCATTCTTTTCAACACTGCCATCTTGTGTTGGAGTTCTTAGCTGCAAACAAGTGATCCACAACAGTCATTTCCAAAGAATTAGAGCAAGTAAATTGCTGTTGGTTGACATTCCTAGATGGAGCCGACCAGGTTAGCATAATTATTTTAACATTAGTATAGCAGAGAGGCTCTTACAACACTCTGGTAACTTCATTGACACCCATAAGACATAGGAGCAGAATTGGGCCATTCAGCCCATCGATTCTGCTCCATCATTCCATCATGATTGATTCATTATTCTTCTCAATCTCGTTCTCCTGCCTCATTCCCATACCTTTCATGCCCTGATTAATCAAGAACCCATCAACCTCCACTTTAAATGCACCAAATGATTTCACCACCAAAGTCATCCGTGGCAAAGAATTCCCCAGATTTGCCACCCTCTGGTTTAAGAAGTGCATAGTCATCTCTGTTGCAAATCCTGATCATCCTTGGGAAACATAACTTAACCTTACTATCCCTATTGAGAATTGGGATAAAATTCTTCAATTAGTCAATTTATCATCTGTATGTGCTAAACATTCATTAATATAGTTTAAAGTTGAGCACAGGGCTCATATGTCCAAGGATAAGTTGGCTCGTTTTTATTCCTATATAAATCCTATATGTGACAGATGTCATTCTGAGATAGCGTCTTTATCTCAAATGTTTTGGTCAGGTCCGCTTTTGAAAAATATTGGAAAGACATTTTTGATATTTTTCCACGGTATTGAACATTGATTTACAACCTCATCCTATTACTGCAATTTTTGGTTTACCAATAATGGACTCAATCCATTTATCTTCTTCTGCTTGTCGAATGATTGTATTTCTTACATTAATGGCTAGAAGATCTATTTTGTTGAATTGGAAATAAATTAATCCCCCTACTGTATTTCATTGGCTTTCTCAAACTATGTTATGTCTAAATTTGGAGAAAATTAGAAGTGTTGTATTTCACCCTTCTATTAAATTTGAAAAGACATGGAGACCATTTATTCAATATTTTCATATGATGTAATTTGACCCTGCTCCAAACCTATTCGTTTTCCCGCTTTTGATTATACATATGTTGAGACAATTGGATTTGGCAACACTGATGATTTTGTATTTTTTTTTATTAAAGATACTATAAACAGCCCCTTATTCATTATATTTTTTCTTCCTTTTTTCCCTTTATTAGTTATTAGGCTTTAGATTACTTTTTCTTAGGGTTATTTTTTTTGTTTTTCTCTTTTCTTTTTTTTACATATATATGATATACCAAGTTTTGCTTTGTTTATATGATAATTGTATCATTCATGATTTCGGAAGACTTGACTATATTGTAACTATTGCTTGTGTATCCTTTCATGTTCAGTTTAAATTTTGAAGTTTGTAATCCCACTATGTGTTAATCTTATCATGTTGATATTAATAATAATAAGAAGAAGAAGATTAAAAAAGAAGGAAAAGATTACTGCAGATACTGATGGGCAGTCAGTCAACCTGAGATTGGCCCACTATAACGGGTAGAAGCTAGCGACAATGGAGACACGCAGGTTGAATTCATCTGAGGAAGCAGTTGCTTCTACGGAAAGAGAAATCCTAAATACCCATACATAACATACAACCCTTCCCATTAAACCAGGAAATCCAATCTGTGTTCCACCGATCCTTCAGGTAATTGTAAGACCCCAAGGCATTAAAAAAATTGGGGAAGCTGCTTTAAAGAAAGGAAGAGTTTCTTAACGAACAAGCTCTGAAATAAACTGAGTTTTGTAGATACGATGCAATCTCTTCTCTACATAAAGGGAAGTGTATTAGGGAACTTGTTCGTTCAGATCAACTTACCCTTCAGAAAAAATATTACCATTTGATCATTTTCTGCTTTCGGGCGCATTAATCACCTTTGCTTTGAGGGCATAGAGTTCACGCGGACCCTGAGCGATCAGAAAGCTGTTACAGAGCTCGTTAGCTGATCCACAGTCTGCTCCTCCCTGGATGTTCCGGGTTCAGTGGCTGATCTGGAAGAGCTTAAAATGAGATCAAATAGAGCCTTCTCTAAAGCATGTTGAAACTGCGAAGTAGAAAAATAGTAAACAATGGGATCGGCCACACTCAGATACGTTCAGATACGTTATAAACAGCGTATTGTAAAAGATATTCACTGCTGTGTGATACGACTTGCAGTCGAAGGGTCTTCTTAGTTTAGTGACCAAAACCGCGACCACAGCAACACTGGTGGGCAAGAAGCAAATGACAAAAACTGCAGCCACGGCTATCACAAGTTTCACAGTTCGCTTATATTTACCCCGCATTCCAGTTTCCATCTGCCGTAACCTCCAGATGATGGAGGACGTAGAGAAGAGGATTACTGAAACTGGCAAAAGAAACTGAAAGAATATAAAAATAAAGTCAGTCCAAACTGCTGTGGGACTCAGAGCCTTGTTAATGCTGAAAGGCTCACAGTTTCTCACGTTGTGCTGTTTGAAATCATGTTTGTCTATCAGCAAGTGCAAACAAATAGCCGCTTCTACAATCCACAGACCGCCGGCTATCACCACCGCACACCTTGTAGTGATCTTGTTTACTTTGTGGAGTGGATGGACCACCTTAAAGTAACGACCGATCGCAATAACCATGAGGAAAGAAGACGCTGCCAATCCGGTTCAGGCAAATGTTCAGTCGACACAGTCCATCACCAAAAATCCAGTCCTTCCCTCGGAGAAAATAATCAGCTCGGAAGGGTAGACAGCACAATAACAGAGTGTCCGCAATCATCAGATTCAGTGAATACACAATACTCGGTTTCCGGGACTTCACATGAACACAAAAGATCCACAAAGCAACCGTATTTCCAACAATCCCGAGGATGAATGTGATGATAATTACGGGCGGGTTGTAGGACGAGTTAACATCTTCACCAGGAGCACATTCCGGGGTCGAGTTCGCCATTGTACAAAAAGCGGCCGCACAGTCAAGATGTTTCAGAGCGGAGCGAACTCTTTCGAAGTTGAAGAAGCTGGTCTTCGTCGTATGAGTTTGTTCTCCTGTGGGTGGGGTATATGGGCGGGATGAAATAGTCAAGAGCACCAATAAGTTGTGCGGTCAAATCATTGACAACGTTCCGGAAAAACTAGAAGCAGAATCATTCAAATGAAGTAACAATAAAATACATTTAGTTTGTATTGCCAGGCTTGAAATTCTGCAGTACTTCGTTTTCTTGTTGAGTGCTTGAACAAGTTTACATTAACAATTAACTAATCATGGGGCATAATTTTAATCTGATTGGAGGGAGGTATAAGGGGATATCAGGGGCAGAGTTTTTTAAGCAGCGAGGTTGGGTGCGAGGAACACGCTGCCAGGTTTGGCGGTGGAGGCAGATACATCAGGGGCATTTCAGGCACATGGATGACAGAAAAATGGAGGACTATGTAGGACGGAAGGATTAGACTGAGCTTAAAGTCGATTAAAATGTCGCCAACATTGAACTGTAATATGATATGTTCTTTATAAGGGGGGGGGGGGGCTGTTCTGTAATAGAAATCAACCCCAAAAATTATATCACTCTGTAATTGAAGTTATTTTTACAAAATCTCCTCACGACAATTCATATCAAAATGCATTTGAATAGGAATTAAAACCAGAAAACGAATGAAACTCCCAGCATGTCAACTAATGACAGAAGAGCTTATGCTTCAGCATGTAGGACTCTTTTTATTTTCAATTTCAGCAGTTTTTGATTGTCTTTGGACGTAGAGATGCCTCTCTGAACATCACCTGATATCAGTGAAGGTGCTCTGTTTAACAAACACTTTTTATATTTTCAGGAAATGTGATAGAGACGTCCTCTTGTTTGGGGAAGTGATCACCCCGAATGGGATCTGACAGCGCATTAACCAGATACTAGATTCGGCGAGAACACAGCATTGTATTCGAATTCCATTATTTCTGAACACCAGGGATATAGATAGAGTAAATGCAAGAACGGTTTTCACTGAAATTGGGTGGGACGGCAACTAGATGTCCTGGGTTAAGGTGGGGGAGTGAAAAGATTAAGGGGAACGGGGGCTGGGGATTTCTTCACTCGGAGGGTTGCGAGAGGGTGGAACCAGCTGCCAGCACAAGTGGGGCATGAAAGTTCAATTTAAACGTATAATAGAAGTTACCATAGGTACATGGATGGTAGAGCTGTGGAAAGCTTTGGTACCGGTGCAGATCAATGCTAACAGGCAGATTAAATGGTTTAGTACGCAATACATAGGCCAAAGGGCATGTTTCTGTGCTGTACGTTTCTATGTTTCTGATTTTACATGACAATAAAATATCGACAAAGCAGTTGTATTTCTGACTAGTCCTAGGACGATTGTTATAATAATTACTGGTGGGCTGTGAGTAGAATCGACTACCTCGATGGAGACACGTTGCTGGGCTGAATTGTCCATTGTTCAAAACGCCACAGTAAACACAATCACCGTCTCCGAGACAAGAAAACTTAATCAAAGATGAAAATATCTTCATACAGCAAAACTCAGAACATCAGTAAGTTGTGTCCAAAGTTTATTAGCAGTGCTGTAATGATTTAACTCAATGAAATATATCCAGCGTGATTAACAGAATGTAATAGCTACTCGATATTAGGTACATAAACCATTTTATAGCCCTATCAAAGCTCTGAAACTTTCTTTATTATTCAGAATGCAGTGCCAATTCAGTTGAAATGCACCTTCTCTACCTAAACTAAAGTTGCCCCTTTGGAAGCCCACCCTACTCCAGTTCCTCTCATAAACTGATAATTTGGTCCAACAGGTGCCCCCAGTGAGCTGAGCAGAATATTATTCAAATCCATCTCATTGATTATACAGAATTGCTTTTCCGTACACTTTATTCACACAGTACAGAGAGAGACAACCGTATTCCCAGAGTAGATTTTCTGTTTCCACAAGGATCTACTGAATGAAGGTTAGAAGTGATTTCTGCTCTCTTTCATGCAGCCTGCGCATGGTTTATCATGGTTGTAGGAGGGGAGGCAGCAATAGTTCCTCGGGCCACTCTCCATTCATGGTGTTTGGGATGTGCTGAGGCAATTCAGTCTGTATTCAAGTCATTCACTGCTGCCCTACTCATAGTGATAAATACCAGGCATACGTATGCATGCACGCACTTAAGGCACAAATATATATGTGAGCACGCACATGCGCGCATGCACACGCACAACCAACCTTGCATCACAACGTTCGTCCACATTCACCTCACCCCAATGCAACTGTCTGCATGCGTAAGTGGAAAATAATGGTACTAAGGTCAACAGAAGTATTTTGATTGGATTCTGGGGGTGGGGGGTGGGGCTGTAATAAAAGAACCTGCAGTCCCAGAACCGCACACGTTCCTGTTTGCAAAGGCATTCTTCACAAGGACTGTTGAGTTCAACACTGCCATCTCGGGTTTGAGTTCTATGCTGCAAACAAATGATGCACGAATTTCATTTCAAAAGAATTCATGATCAAAAAAACTCAGTGGAGAGTAAATTTCTCAAGAACAGCCACTCTGCCCTTATCGGCAGGTTTCTGGTGTTCCCACAACCACTGATTTCACGTTAAGGACGCTTTATCTTGTTACTGCATGTTCTCGTTAGACATTGCTGTTTACTGTACTTATACCTCAGTTTGCACAGTCTGGTGTTCATCGGTCCCGTTAACAGTTACGTGATCTATAGATTTGTTCAGTATGTCCGCAGGAAAAAGAATCTCAGGGTTGTGTGTGTGTGGTGACACGTATGAGCTCTGATATTAGATTTTACTTTGAAATGTCAACATGATTGTCTGATTAGATATCTGCATTAATGAGCGGGGGATAGGTGTATCTAATAAAGTGGCCACTGAGTGTGTACTGGGATTTAGGCAAAAGTCCATAATGGCCACTGGCCACTGTGAGCGCAGGGATACTGCAGGTACGGTACCTGCTGACCAGAATTCCGGGCAGTCCTGCTGATCTCAATCTGGGAAATACTTCAGATTCTACAGGATCTCCCAGAGTATCAGAGCAGCCCTGCAGGCAGATTATTTAAGCAATGGAAGCACGAGCCTGTTGAAGACCAGCGGCACCACTTGCACCTCTGTCGTTCCCTCACATCGCCTGTGATTTATCCCGAAGAGGAGACAATGGCGCTTTTGCTGGCATCTTCGGAACAGCTCTATTTCCATCTTTAATATCTCTATTTTCCCCTTTCGGGGTCCTTTTCACGATCCTGACCTGGAGTTACACGGTGACCTCGGGAACCGCTCCCGGGGTGTCACGACTGCCCGCTATTCGATATGTCAGGGATGCAGCCTGAGAGAGTTAGCTCGCCTCCGGAGTTCCGGGATCTCGTGGCCCTGGAGACGGGCGGACCGAAGGTCGGTGCCTCTGCAGGAATCCGGTGTCGCGGGAGACGGAAGATCGAAAGCAGCGAGCTGGCTGCCGGCTGTGTGCCCGGAGACCCCAGTTCTCGGGGCGCAGAGCTCGGAAAAAGCGACGCAACGGACTTCTAACATCACAGAGCAGAGAGTCGTTTGTTATGTCTCCCCTCTCGCTACGAAACGGAGATATCGCTTTCTCCCTTATTAGGGGGAGAGGGAGAGGGAGAGAGGGAGAGAGAGAGAGAGAGAGAGAGAGAGAGGGAGAGAGAGGGAGAGAGAGAGTGAGATGGGGGGGGGGGGGAGAGACTGAGAGCCTGTGGTATGTCGAATACCGGACGAACGAGTAGTCTTTGGGGTGCCTTCGCCCACTGTTGTGCGGTAACTGCGCACATGACTGCCTCATTCAACAAATACAAGGTGCCATCTGACTTTGGGAACCCCTGGCCTACAGCTGCTCAGAGTACAGAAAGAGCTTTCGGGATGGAACTGAGAAGCTCATGCCCATACTTCAGAAACTCAATGGGCTGCACACACCTCACCTACACCCACCCGACACTCCATCAGGAGGCATCTGCCTTTCCGTGGAGGACCAGAAAAACATCAAGTATTCAACTGGAATTAGGCTAGTCAGACCAGTGAGTCTGCTCCACTCACTAAGCATGTCTGAATTTCTCTTTTCAACTCCATTCTCCCAACTTCATTCTATAACCCTTAACCCCAAACAAACACCTACAAATCGTTATCTGAAATACACTCAATGATTTGACCTTCACCGCCCTGGATGACAATGAATTCCACAGATTCCCCACACTCTGCCTGAGCAAATTCCTCATTCCAGTTCTAGTGAGATGCCCACTTATTCTGAAACTGTGCCCGTGGATACAAGATCATTTGATTCTCTCCTACTGATGGAAACATCCTCTCCACTTGCACATCGTCCAGGTTTGTGGTTCTGTATATTCAGCTGTCTAATTATCACAGAATGTAAAAAAAATATCTGTAGGGTTGGACAGGGGTTGAGAATGCTCCTGATCTCAAGTGGTGAACATTTTGCAGACCTCATGTGTATTTAATACTCTGTAATAGTTGAGAACTCTTGTATATATATATATATATATTGATTGATTGATTAAGGATTCTTGTTATAATTAATTTTAATTTCTGTGTAAATTACATACATTGCATACGTCATCACATGGTATGTGTGCGACTCCTTTGAAGTAAAAGAACTAACTTAAGACATATCTCTCAGCTCTTGTTCGCTTTTGAATTAGTTTAATATTTTGAAGTTTCAAAACATAACACAGAGTCATCAAACAATTTTGCTTCCTCGTAATCATGCAAGCAATGGAGCACAAAATGATATCATTGAAGCTGCTGTACTTAAGCAACTGTTCTTTTTTTATTTAAGGAATTGTAATAAAAGAAGTTCATCTACTTCCTCTGGTTCGGGGAAATGATTCAGCTTGAGTGGCAAGGTTCCTGAACAGAATGGTTTAAAAATATCTGAGTGGATGAAAATCTAACCTGGTGTGCAATGGAGATGCAGAGAGACATGATGGGACCAGGAAAGAGGAAACTGTCAAAACAGCAGAGGGCTTCAGAGGTATCACAACCATCTGTGATCCTTTGGCTTGTAGGGAAATATTAGAATCAAACTGTGAGTTATAAAACTAATGCTGGAGGGTAAATAGAGTCTTCGAGGGAAATATATCAGGGATTCCTATGAGGGATGAAAACCTGATGCTCAGTGGTGGGTCGTGATCCTGTTGGAAATATCAGCAAGTGTCCAGGAGAGAGTAATTTGCATGAGCACTGACACACTATCATTGTCAGCAGGTCTGATGACATTGCAGGAGTCATTCTTATTGAAGGGAGAGTTGCAAATTCAGGTTCACTCGGTCAGAGTGAGCAAATTGAAACAATTAGTGCTGAGTTGGCAGAGAGTGATGAATGGATCTGGAGAAGGAAAGGTCTTTGAAAAGGGACCCAGTCTTGTGGAGGATTCTGGAAATGGGGAACCTCAGTGTTGAGGGCACCTGACCATGGGAACTCAGATTTTTAAGCACTTCTCAAGAGAGTCTGGAATCAGCATCACTCAAAATTCTCATGGGAATAGCAGTAGATGAATAGCCTGCAGTAAACTGCTCCTAGTGTTACACCATAAGGCCATAAGATATAGGTGCAGAGTTAGTCCATTTGGCCCATTGACTCTGATCTGCCATTTCATCATGGCTGACCTACTTTCCCTCTCAGCCCCAATCACCTGCCTTGTTTCCATATCTCTGCATGCCCTGACTAATTGAGAACCTATCAACCTCTGACTTTAATACTCCCAATGGCCTGGCATCCACAGCCACCTGTGGGAATGGATTGGACAGAGTGACCTTTCGCTGGATAAAGAAATTGTTCCTCATCTCCGTTTAAAAGGCGTCCTTCTATTCTGAAACTGTGCCTTCTGGCCTTACATGACCCCACCAGAGGAAACATCCTCTCCACATACAAATCTGGTAGGTGGTAGAATGCGGCAGGAAGAAAAGAGGATGTGGAGAGAATTTTTAAAATGTTATATTAACTTAGTATTTGGGTAAAAGGAGGTTTGACAGTCACCAGAAACATAATGGGGTAAATCATTCATTTCTCACTGTGACGTTGTGCTTTGCAAAGAGAATGAACAATATGTGCACCCAAAAACCAACAATTTTAAGATTTTTAGTTGCCATGAACCACACTGAACATGCACTTTGAAACACAAATGGAACATGAACTTTGTCACACAAATGGATCTGTGACAAGCCTCACTCTATAGTAAACAGCTTCTTTCACCATCAGCTCTTTAACCATATTAGGAGCAATTTCTCATTCTATTTCTTCACTCAGACTGACTCCCTCCCTTCCCTTCCAGGGTATGTGGTGTTAAACTAAAAGCAATCTCAAATGGTCAGAGTGGAAGTGTGCCCTTCCGTTCTCAGTAAGGCCCCGATTTCAGGTGCCCTGTTAGCTGCCAGATCCAGAATGAACGTTGGCATCATTCACGTTCCCACTCACGAATAATAGCCTAGAAACAGCTGCTGCACACACGTTGAGGATTTGATCACAGGTTACAGTACACTCAGTGGCCCCTTTATTAGGTAAACCCTCGACCTAATAAAGAGGCGACCGACTGTATGTTCGTAGTCCTCTGCAGCTGTAGCCAATCTATTTCAAGGCTCAGCATTCAGAGATGCTCATCTGCACCACGCTGTTGTAACACATGGTTATTGGAGTTCCTGTCAGCAAGAACCCATCTGGCCATTCGCCTCTGACCTCTCATTAACAAAACGTTTTCACCAACAGAACTGCTTCTCACTGGATGTTTTTTTTTGTTTGTTTTTTGGTCCACTCTCTATACTGTTGTGAGTGAAAGTCCCAAAGATCAGCACTTCCTGATATATTCAGTCCACCCCATCTGGAACCAACAATCATTCTATGGCCAAAGTCATTTAGATCACATTTCCTCCCATCTCTAATGTTTGGTTCAAACAACAATTGCACTGAGTTTCTTCAAGTTCAACAACAGTTGCTACCCCCAACCATCAAGCTCTGGAACAAAAACAACACTCATTCTGTTTCAGCTGTTCCCACAACCAATCATCACACTTTATGAACACATAAACTTACTTGTTCATTGTTACTTCATTTTCACCTCATTTATTGCTATTCATTTATATTTGCATTTGCACAATAGTTCCCATGATTTTAGATGAAACTATAATACCTACAAAGAGTTGTTTTTCTGATTAGACTGAGGATGATTGTGGTACAATTTACTGGTGGGCTATGAGCAGAATAGACAGCCTCACTGGAGACCCATTCCTGGGCTGATTTCTCCATTGTCCAAAGCATAACAGTAACACAGCCACAACATTTCACAGACAAATAAACTTATTCAGAATATTCATATCTGACGTTCTGCATACAGCAAAATTCAAAGAATTGATAAGTTATCTTCAAAGTTTGTTAACTTTGCTCCCAGAAAGAATAAGATTCAATGCAAGACATGCAGAAAGGCAATATTACAACAGTCTTGGGGGAATTCAATAAGCAGGTAGACTGGGAAAATCAAGTTGGTGCTGGATTACTGGAGAGGGGGATTTCCAGAGTGCCTATGAGAGGGCTTTCTAGAGCAGCTGCTGGTTGAGCCCACTAGACGGCCAGCTATTCTGGATTGGGTGCTGTGCGATAAAGCAGAATTGACTAGAGACCTAAGGTAAAAGAAACCTCAGGGGAAAGTGATCATAATTTGATTGATTGCACCCTGAAATCTGAGAAGGAGATGCTAAAGTCAGATGTATCAGTATTACAGTGGAGTAAAGGGAATTACAGAAGCATGAGAGAGGAGTTGGCCAGAATTGATTGGAAAAGAACACTGGCAGGGCAGACAGTAGAGCAGCAATGGCTGGAATTTCTGAAACCTATTCAGAAAACTGAGGATATATACATCCCAGAGAGGATGAAGCACTTTAAAGGAAAGATAACAAACCATGGCTAACTAGAGAAGTCAAAGCCAACATAAAAGCCAAAGAGACAGCATACAATAGAGTGAAAATTAGTGGGAAGTTAGAGGATTGGGGAGCTTTCAAAAAGCAACAGAAGGCAATAATAATATCACTAGGAAGGTCAGGATGCAATACAGAAGTAAGCTTAGCAATTATATTAAAGAGTTTAATACCATCAGTTTTGTCAGATACATGAAGTGTAAAAGAGAGGTGAGAGTGGATATTGGACCATTGCAAAATCATGCTGGACTGGTAGTAATGGGAGGCTATGAAAGAAACAGAACAATCATTTGGCATCCATTTTCACTGTGGAAGACATTAGTAGGAAGGTGGAGGCTCCAGTGACAGGGTTTGTGAAGTGTGAGAAGCTGCCATGACTAGAGAGAAGACTCTTGGAAAGCTGGAAGGTCTGAAGGTAGATAAGTTACCTCTACCAGATAGTGTACACTCCAGAGTTCTGAAGAGATTGTGGAGACATCAGGCATGATCTTTCAAGAATCACTGGATTCTGGAATGGTTCCAGAAGATGGGAAAATTGCCAATGTCACTCCACTCTTCAAGAAAGGAGAGAGAAAGGAAAAGGAAACTATGGGCCAGTTCATCTCACCTCAGTGTTGGGAAGATGTCAGAGTTGATCATTAAGGATGAGGTCTCAGGGTACTGGTAAATTGGTCCTGCAGATGCCCTCAGTGAAATGAGCAAACTATTATTCAAATCCATCTAAATATATTTAATTGCAGTTCTGTGCATATTACTCACAGAGTACAGAGAGATAAACACATTCCTAGAGTAGATTTCGTACTACCACAAATATCTGCAGAATGGAAGTTAAAAGTCAGTTCGGCTCTCCTTCATGCAGCCTGGACACGATTCCCCATGCTTCTGGGAGGAGAGGCAGCAAAAGTCTCTCAGGCCACACTCCATCGTGATGTTTATAATGTGGTGAGGCAGTTCAGTGCATATTAAAATCATTCACTGCTGCACAGCTGCCCTACTCATAGTTCTCAATAACTAGCGTACCTCTACATACGAGCAAGCATGCAGTTAAATCACAAGCATATATCTGAGCACACACGACCGTGCATCACAACGTTCTTCCACATTCTAGCCTCCCCAATTCAACTATCTGCATGTGTGCAATCGTGCACGTATGCATAGACGTACTGAAGCTCCGGCAGGCCTGTGTGAAATAATGGAAAAAAGAACGCTGGAAATATTTTAATTGGGTTCTGTGGGTGCGTGGGGAGGGTTGGGAGCAGGATGTGGCAAGCACCTGCTATCCCAGTATCCCACACGCCCTTGTTTGTAAAGACATTTTTCACAAAGGAGGTTCGGTGTTCATTCTTTTCAACACTGCCATCTTGTGTTGGAGTTCTTAGCTGCAAACAGTGATCCACAACAGTCATTTCCAAAGAATTCGAGCAAGTAAATTGCGGTTGGTTGACATTCCTAGATGGAGCCTACCAGGTTAGAAAAATTATTTTAACATTAGTATAGCAGACAGGCTCTTACAGCACTCTGGCACCTTCATTGCCACCCATAAGACATAGGAGCAGAATTGGGCCATTCAGCCCATCGATTCTGCTCCATCATTCCATCATGATTGATTTTTTATTCTTCACGATCCTGTTCTCCTGTCTCATCCCCATACCTCTGATGCCCTGATTAATCAAGAACTCATCAACCTCCACTTTAAATATACCCAATCATTTCACCGCCACAGTCATTTCATTTCATTTTTCAATCTTTTATATTGATTTTCAAATAATGAATATACAAATACAAATCGAAAGAGGAGTTAAACAAGTAGATAATATAAAAGACATATAAACAGCAATATTAAAGACAAAAAGCATATAATATCAAACACAAATAGGTAATATATTATGCTGTTATATATACAAAGGGCAGAGAGATATTACAACTCCTCATGGCAATCGTAAAAAAAAGATTCGTAATTTTATTGATAGAGAAAGAAAAACCCCACTAACTAAACTAAATCAAAAAAGAGAAAAAGAAAGAAAAAGAAAGATTGGGCAGTCCAAATGAGGATACACTTTAAAAAGAAAGAGACAGAGAGAAAAAAACTCATCCTTCCGAACCTTCATGGACAAGGATATTCTCCAAAGAGAATAAAGATTAAATAAATAAACAAATAGATAGATAGATAAAGATAAATTAAATCATGTGAAAATAATGAATAAAGGGTTGTCAGACTTGTTCAAAATCAAAAGATGTATCAAATGTCCGGCTTCTAATTTTCTCCAAGCTTAAACATGACATGATGGAGGACAGCCAATAGCTAACAGTGGGTGAGTTAGATTCTTTCCAGTGTAGCAACATAGCTCTCCTACCCAGTAAAGTTGAAAAAGCTATCACATGTTTGGCGGAGGCAGACACTTTGCTTGCTTCCTCTGGGAAATCCCAAAAATTGCTGTGTGGATTAGGTTGAACATCCATATCTATAACTTTAGATAATATTCCAAACACATCTCTACAAAAATTATTTAAACTTACACATGATGAAAACAAATGGGTTAGAGTAGCCGCTTCTGCATTACATCTATCACAAACAGGGCATATATTCGGAAAAATATGCGCCAATTTATCTTTGGACATCTATGTACTATCTTAAACTGAATTAAAATATGGTGTACGCAGAGAGATGAATTATTAACTAAATAATAAATTTTACTCCATTGCTTATCTGAGAGTGAATGTTGAAGTTCTACTTCCCAGGGGGCGTTGAATCCTATCATTAGGTGATGTGCGAGCATTCATTAACTGTTTATAAATGATAGCTATTAATAACATGAGCCAAATTTGAAGAGCAGATCAAGGGGTAATTTGGTAAAAAATCACGTAAGAAATTTCCAACCTGTAAATACCTGAAAAAATGTGTATTCGAGATATCATATTTATCCATTAACTGTGAAAAAGACATTAAACAGTCTTGCAAAAACAAATCTAAAAACGTTTTTATTCCCTTAATTTTCCATGTTAGAAAAGCCTTATCCAAAGTTGGTTTAAAAAAGAAATTTCAAATAAATATTACTAGAAAGTAAAAAATCATTTAATTCAAAAAATCTACGAAATTGAAACCAGATTTTTAAAGTATGTTTAACAATAGGGTTAAGAGCTTGTTTACCTATTCTGGAGAACAAAAAGGGAAGATGAGCTCCTGATAAAGAAGCTAACGAAAACCCCAGTACTGAATTTTCCTCCAGCTGTAACCATGAAGGGTGATCTTGATCGCCTATACCATAAATCCAAAATGTAATATAGCGAATATTAATTCCCCAATAATAAAATCTAAAGTTTGGTAAAGCCAGCTCTCCATCTTTTTTTGATTTTTGCAATTAAAGTTTATTCACTCTAGAGCTTTTATTCTTCCAAACATAAGACAAAATCAGAGAGTCTCTTTTATCAAACAATGTTTTTGGAACAAAAGAGGAAACTGCTTGAAATATATATTAAAATTTCGGTAGAATAAACATTTTATACCATTTATTCGACCTATCAATGACATTGACATAGGTGACCATTTGGAAAGCGACTGTTGAGTATATTCAACTAAAAGGAAGAAATTATACCTATACAGGTCTTTAAACTTTTTTGTAATTTTGATACCAAGGTCAGTAAAATGGCTTTTGGCAATATTAAAAGGTATTTGATCAAAATAATTATTAATAGGAAATAATTCATTATTATGTAAATTAAGTTTATATCCAGAAAAAGTACAAAATTCCATAAATATAGATAACATAGAAGGAATAGATTTCTTAGGATTTGAAATGTCAACTAATAAATCATCTGCGCATAAGGAAACTTTATGAAATTTACCCCCTCTCCTAATACCCTGCACAGAATTAGAATCCCTAAGAGCAATAGCAAGTGGTTCGAAAGCCAAATTAAATAATAGAGGGCTAAGGGGACTGCCCTGACGGGTACCTCTATATAATCTAAAGCAAGGATACTTTTGGTTATTAGTGAGAACCACAGCTACCGGGGCATGATAAATCAATTTAATCCAGGAGATAAATCCTGGACCAAAATGGAACCTCTTCAAAACCTGAAATAGATAAGGCCACTCCACCCTATCAAAGGCTTTCTCTGCCTCCAAAGATACAACACATTCAGATTCTTTGGTTGAAGGGGAATAAATGATATTTAATAATATTCGAATATTAAAATGTGATTACCTATTTTTAATAAATCCTGTTTGATCGTTTGAGATAACATTAGGCAAGATACTCTCAAGACCATTTGCTAGAATCTTACAGAGGATTTTAAAATCTACATTCGGTAAAGAACTATGTCTATTGGATACTCATTCCAGTGGGTCTTTCCCTTTTTGTGGAATCAATGAAATTAGTGCTTCATAAAAAGTTTTAGGAAGGTTCCCGGAAGATGTCGAATCAGTGAACGTTTGATGAAGATGCGTTATAAGCGTTTCGTGAAAGATCTTATAAAATTCTACCGTATAACCATCAGATCCCGGAGCTTTACCTAATTGCATAGAGGATATAGCCTTGGCTATCTCCTCTTATTTAATAGGTGCATCTAACATATCAGCATCTGGAATCAAAATTTGAGGTATGTTTAACCTTTGCAAAAATCTATTCATAGTAATATTAATATCAGAGAATTCAGATTTATAAACATTAGAATAAAAGTCCATAAATATCTTATTAATTTCATAAGGATCTAAAGATTCTTTTCTATCTGGTCGGCGAATTTTTAAAATCTGTCTTCTGATCATCCCAGCCTTTAACTGACCCGCTAAAAGTTTAGCAGATTTTTCCCCATGTATATAAAATAAACTTTTAGATTTAAAAATTTGCTGTTCAATGGGAACGGTCAGAACTAAATCATACTGTGATTGAAGTTCGACCCTTTCTTTATATAGGTCTTCAGTAGGTTTAACTGAATACGCTTTATCTATCTGTTTAATTTTATTAATAAGCACTGACAATTCCGCTTTCGTTTTCTTTCTCAAGGCTGCTGAATATGAGATTATCTGTCCCCTCAAAAAGATTTCAAGGTGTCCCATATAAGCAGATTTGACATTCCTTCCGTTGTATTAAATTCAAACAATATAGAAATTTGCTCCTTAATAAAATTAACAAATGCTGGATCCCGTAACAAAACGGACTTCAGTCTCCACTGTGAGATTTTCAAAACTCTATCCGGGAGCTTAAAGGTTAACTTTAAAGGCGCGTGATCTGAAAGCGCAATGCTGTCATACGCACATTCAGCAACGGAGTACAACAGACGTGTATCTAAAAAAAAGTAATCAATTCGAGAATATTTGTGATGGACGTGTGAAAAAAAGGAGAAATCTTTATCATTCGGGTGTTTATATCTCCAAATATCAACAAGGCCATATTCTAATAAAAAAGAGTTAATATAAGCTGCCGCCTTATTAGGACGCGACGGATTGGTTGATGACCTGTCAATCGCAGGATTTAAGCAACAGTTAAAGTCACCACCCATGATCAGTTTATATTCATTGAGATTCGGGAACACTGAAAAAAGTTTCGTTAAAAAATCAGAATTATCTACATTAGGTGCGTATACACTCACCAGAGTTACCTTTTACTCGCATAATAAACCAGTAACAATTAAATATCTTCCAATCAAATCAGTAGTAGTATTAAGGTGTACAAAAAGGGTTTTGAGACTAAGTAATATAGAAACGCCTCTTGTTTTACTATCCGGCAGTGAGGGAAAAAGAGAACCTTTCCAAAAGCGAAAAAATCTATCCCCATCCTGTTTTCGTATATGATTTTCTTGCGCAAAAATAGTATCAGCATTGTGTGTTTAATTTCTTAAAAATCTTTTTAAGCTTAATGGGATGATTGACACTGTTCCAATTCCAAGATATTATATTAATTTTATTAACATCCATGTTTAAAATTGAGTTTAATATTATATAAAAGAAATGTTACTTAAGTACAGATTAAACCAAAGTCGCGGGTACAAACGGAAGGGGTGACACATTTACGATAGAGAAATCCATCAAAAGAACTGCCCAATCAAGAAAAAAATACCGACTGTAATAGACCCCTGCCCCCTCCCCCCGTCCAATAGATAGAAAGGAAGAAGCCAATAGGCTGGTCACATGCTAACTAATCAACTTTGACCCTGTTCTCCAACTTGCAGCTCCATATATAAAAAAAACAGAAATCCCACGGAAAATAGCTATAATAAAAGGCACAAACAGAATTCAACTACTATAATGTTGTGTCTAACATTAATAAAAACATAATCAACCACGGCCATCTTAGAATCAGCTAAAGTAGCTTAAACACATATTCAAAAGAAAGAATAAATCCGAGTAAATATTGTTACAAAGTATATTCTTTCTCTCGAAAAAGAAAAATAAATGAATATATGTACATAACAGACCTAAAACTATACGTATTGAAACAAATAAAAAAAATACAAAGATTAATACACAACAGCTCCTACACGGACCACTAAAGTACAATACTATAAACGTTCCCTACAAAACAGTTATATATGTATTAATTAAGGTAAAAAACAGAATTACATCTACCACCAGAGAGACTACCAGAGAGTGAAAAGGTATAACATGTACTTAACTCAAAAGCCCCATAAACAACTCATATAACAGATACTTCAAAATTGGCTATTGAATAATCGATATATCTTTAATATTTTATTCAGTAGGCTTAACTTTAAACTTTTTAATATACTCTCATCCCTTGTGAGGAGAGTAGATTCTCAATGGTTGAGATTTTTCACGGAAAATTATCAGCTTTGCTGGAAAGCGAAGGGAGGGATTTAAATCTAATTTATACATTTCACTCATAACTTCTCAATATTTCTTTCTTTCGGCAAAGATTTCGGGGGGATAATCTTCAACTATACGAATGTCTGTTGAATTAAAGAGTAATTTCCGTTCCTCTCTGGCTCCTCGAAGAATAGCTTCTTTAGTCGTGTAGTAATGCTAAGAAAGTACAACTGATCGAGGACGTAATTCGGCTGACGCCCTCTACAGTCATCCGTGGCAAAGAATTCCACAGATTAGCCACCCTCTGGGTGCATGCAGTTTGGCACCATCCCAGCAACTCCTAACATCACTTTCCTTCTGACAGAAAGTCCATAGGTAGGGTTGTTCTTGGATGAATAGATTACTGCAGATACTGATGGGCAGTCAGTCAACCTGAGATTGGCCCACTATAACGGGTAGAAGCTAGCTACAATGGAGACACGCAGGTTGAATTCATCTGAGGAAGCGGTTGCTTCTATGGAAAGAGGAAATCCTAAATACCCATACATAACATACAACCCTTCCATTAAAACCAGGATTTCCAACCTGTGGTCCACCGACCCCTCAGATAATTGTAACGCCCCAAGGCATAAAAAAATTGGGGTAACTGCTTTAAAGAAAGGAAGAATTTCTTAACGAACAAGCTCTGAAATAAACGTAGTTTTGTAGATGAGATGCAATCTCTCCTTTACAGAAAGGGAAGTGTATTACGGAACTTGTTCGTTCAGATCAACTTACCCTCCAGAAAAATATTACCATTTGATCATTTTCTGCTTTCGGGCGCATGAATCAGCTTTGCTTTGAGGGCATCTAGTTCACGCGGACCCGGAGCGATCAGAAAGCTGTTACAGAGCTCGTTTGCTGATCCACAGTCTGCTCCTCCCTGGATGTTCCGGGTTCAGTGGCTGATCTGGAAGAGCTTAAATTAAGATCATGTAGAGCCTTCTCGAAAGCATGTTGAAACTGCGAAGTAGAAAAATAGTAAACAATGGGATCGACCACACTGTTCAGATACGTTATAAACAGCGTATTGTAAAAGATATTCACTGCTGTGTGATACAACTTGCAGTCGAAGGGTCTTCTTAGCTTAGTGACCAAAACCGCGACCACAGCAACACTGGTGGGCAAGAAGCAAATGACAAAAACTGCAGCCACGGCTGTCACAAGTTTCACAGTTCGCTTATATTTGGCCCGCATTCCAGCTTCCATCTGCCGTAACCTCCAGATGATGGAGGACGTAGAGAAGAGGATAACTGAAACTGGCAAAAGAAACTTAAAGAATATAAAAATAAAGTCTGTCCAAACTGCTGTGGGACTCAGAGCCTTGTTAATGCTGAAAGGCTCACAGTTTCTCACGTTGTGTTGTTTGAAATCATGTTTGTCTATCAGCAAGTGCAAACAAATAGCCACCTCTACAATCCACAGACCGCCGGCTATCATCACCGCACACCTTGTAGTGATCTTGTTTACTTTGTGGAGCGGATGAACCACCATAAGGTAACGATCGATCGCAATAACCATGAGGAAAAAGACGCTGCCAATCCGGTTCAGGGAAATCATGAATATGTTCAGTCGACACAGTCCTTCACCAAAACTCCAGTCCTTCTGTCGGAGAAAATAATCAGCTCGGAAGGGGAGACAGCACATTAACAGAGTGTCCGCAATCATCAGATTCAGTGAATACACAATATTCGGTTTCCGGGACTTCATATGAGCACAAAAGATCCACAAGGCAACCGTATTTCCAACAATCCCGAGGATGAATGTGACGATAATTACGGGCGGGTTGTAGGACGAGTTAACATCTTCACCAGGAGCACATTCCGGGGTCGAGTTCGCCATTGTACAAAAAAGCGGCCGCGCAGTCAAGATGTTTCAGAGCGGAGCGAACTCATTCGAAGTTGAACAAGCTGGTCTTCGTCGAATGAGTTTGTTTGAAGTTGTTAGTTGCCATAAACCACACTGAACTTGCACTTTGTCACACAAATGGAACTGTGGCAAGCCTCACTATAAAGTACGCACCTTCTTTCATCATCAGCTCTTTACCCTTATTAGGAGCAATTCCTCATTCCATTTCTTCACTCAGACTGACTCCCTCCCTTCCCATCCAGAGTATGTGGTGTTAAACTAAAAGCAATCCCAAATGGTCCGAGTGGAAGTGTGCCCTTACGTTCTCAGTAAGGCCCCGATTTCAGCTGCCCTGTTAGCTGCCAGATCCAGAATGAACGTTGGCATCATTCACGTTCCCACTCACGAATAATAGCCTAGAAACAGCTGCTGCACACACGTTGAGGATTTGATCACAGGTTACAGTACACTCAGTGGCCCCTTTATTAGGTAAACCCTCGACCTAATAAAGAGGCGACCGACTGTATGTTCGTAGTCCCCTGCAGCTGTAGCCAATCTATTTCAAGGCTCAGCTTTCAGAGATGCTCATTTGCACCACGCTGTTGTAACAAATGGTTATTGGAGTTCCTGTCAGCAAGAACCCATCTGGCCATTCGCCTCTGACCTCTCATTAACAAAACGTTTTCACCAACAGAACTGCTTCTCACTGGATGTTTTTATTTTGTTTGTTTTTTGGTCCATTCTCTATACTGTTGTGAGTGAAAGTCCCAAAGATCAGCACTTCCTGATATATTCAGTCCACCCCATCTGGAACCAACAATCATTCTATGGCCAATGTCATTTAGATCACATTTCCTTCCATCTCTAATGTTTGGTTCAAACAACAATTGCACTGAGTTTCTTCAAGTTCAACAACAGTTCTGGTATCAAGCTCTGGAACAAAAACAACACTCATTCTGTTTCAGCTGTTCCCACAACCAATGATCTCACGTTATGAACACATAAACTTACTTGTTTATTGTTACTTCATGTTCTCCTCATTTATTGCTCTTCATTTATATTTGCATTTGCACAATAGTTCCCATGATTTTAGATGATATTATAATACCTACAAAGAGTTGTTTTTCTGATTAGACTGAGGATGATTGAGGTACAATTACTGGTGGGCTATGAGCAGAATTGCCAGCCTCACTGGAGACCCATTCCTGGGCTGATTTCTACATTGTCCAAAGCACAACAGTAACACAGACACAACATTTCACAGACAAATAAACTTGTTTAGAATAGTCATATCTGACGTTCTGCATACAGCAAAATTCAAAGCATTGATCAATTGTATTCAAAGTTTGTTAACTTTGCTCACAGAAAGAATAAGATTCAATGCAATACATGCAGAAAGGCAATATTGCAACAGTCTTGGGGGAATTCAATAAGCAGGTAGATTGGGAAAATCAAGTTGGTGCTGGATTACTGGAGAGGGGGATTTCCAGAGTGCCTATGAGAGGGCTTTCTAGAGCAGCAGCTGGTTGAGCCCACTAGAAGGCCAGCTATTCTGGATTGGGTGTTGTGCGATAAACCAGAATTGATTAGAGACCTTAAGGTAAAAGAAACCTCAGGGGCAAGTGATCATAACTTGATTGAATTCACCCTGAAATCTGAGAAGGAGAAGCTAAAGTCAGATGTATCAGTATTACAGTGGAGTAAAGGGATTACAGAAGCATGAGAGAGGAGTTGACCAGAATTATTGGAAAAGAACACTGACAGGGCTGACAGTAGTGCAGCAATAGCTAGAATTTCTGGAAGATATTCAGAAAACTCAGTATACATCCATCCCAGAGAGGATGAAGCACATTAAAGGAAAGATGACAAACCATGGCTAACACATGGCCAACATAAAAGCCAAAGAGATGGCATATAATAGAGTGAAAATTAGTGGCAAGTTAGAGGATTTGGGAGCTTTTAAAAACAACAGAAGGCAATAAGAATGTCACTAGGAATGTCAGGATGCAATACAGAAGTACGCTAAGCAATAACATTAAAGAGTTTAATACCAACAGTTTCCTCTGATACATGAAGTGTAAATGAGAGGTGAGAGTGGATATTGGATCATTGCAAAATCACGCTGGACTGGTAGTGATGGGAGGCTATGAAATAGCAAAGAAACAGACCAATCATTTGGCATCCATTTTCACTGTGGAAGACTCTAGCAGGAAGGTGGAGGCTCCAGTGACAGGGGACGTGAAGTGTGAGAAGCTGCCATGACTAGAGAGAAGACTCTTGGAAAGCTGGAAGGTCTGAAGGTAGATAAGTTACCAGATAGTGTACGGTCCAGATTTCTGAAGAGATTGTGGAGATATTAGGCATGATCTTTCAAGAATCACTGGATTCTGGAATGGTTCCAGAAGATGGGAAAATTGCCAATGTCACTCCACTCTTCAAGAAAGGAGAGAGAAAGGAAAAGGAAACTGTAGGCCAGTTCATCTCACCTCAGTGTTGGGAAGATGTCAGAGTTGATTATTAAGGACGATGTCTCAGGGTACTGGTAAATTGGTCCTGCAGATGCCTTCAGTGAAATGAGCAAAATATTATTCAAATCCATCTAAATATATTTAATTGCAGTTCTGTGCATATTACTCACAGAGTACAGAGAGATAAGCACATTCCTAGAGTAGATTTCGTATTACCACAAATATCTGCAGAATGGAAGTTAAATGTCAGTTCGGCTCTGCTTCATGCAGCCTGGACACGATTCCCCATGCTTCTGGGAGGAGAGGCAGCAACAGTCTCTCAGGCCACACTCCATCGTGATGTTTATAATGTGGTGAGGCAGTTCAGTGCATATTAAAATCATTCACTGCTGCACAGCTGCCCTACTCATAGTTGTCAATAACTAGCATACCTCTGCATACGAGCATGCATGCAGTTAAATCACAAGCATATATCTGAACACACACGACCGTGCATCACAACGTTCTTCCACATTCTAGCCTCCCCAATTCAACAATCTGCATGTGTGCAATCGTGCACGTATGCATATACGTACTGAAGCTCAGGCAGGCCTGTGTGAAATAAGGTGAAAAAAGAACGCTGGAAATATTTTAATTGGGTTCAGTGGGTGCGTGGGGAGGGTTTGGGGGCAGGATGTGGAAAGCACCTGTTATCCCAGTATCCCACACGCCCTTGTTTGTAAAGACATTCTTCACTAGGGATGTTCGGTGTTCAACACTGCCATCTTGTGTTGGACTTCTATGCTGCAACAACGATGCATGAAAAACATTTTAAATGAATTCAAGAGCCATTCAGCCCATCGATTCTGCTCCATTATTCCATCATGATTGATCTATTATTCTTCTCAAACCCGTTCTCTTGCCTCATCCCCATACCTTTCATACCCTGATTAATCAAGAACCCATCAACCTCCACTTTAACTATACCCAATGATTTCACCACCACAGTCATTTCATTTCATTTTTCAATCTTTTTTATTGATTTTCAAATAAAAGAATATACAAATACAATTTGAAAGAGGAGTTTAACAAGTAGATAATATAAAAGACATAAAAACAGCAATTTGAAAGACAAAAAGCATATAATATCAAACTCAAACAGGTAATATATTATGCTGCTATATATACAATGGGCAGAGAGAAATTACAACTCCTCATAGCAATCGTAAACAAAAGATTGGAAATTTTATTGATAGAGAAAGAAAACCCCCACTAACTAAACTAAATCAAAAAAGAGAGAAAGAAAATAAAGATAGAAAAGGAAAGATCGGGCAGTCCAAATGAGGATAAAATTAAAAAAGAAAGAGAGAGAAAAAAAAGCACATCCTTCCAGTCATCTCCAACCCTTCATGGACAAGGATTATCTCCAAAGAGAATAAAGAAAAATAAATAAATAAAGATAAATTAAATCATGTGAAAATATTGAATAAAGCGTCGCCAGACTTGATCAAAATCAAAAGACGTCTCAAATGTCCGGCTTCTAATTTTCTCCAAGCTTAAACATGACATGATGGAGGACAGCCAATAGCAAGCAGTGGGTGAGTTAGATTCTTTCCAGTGTAGCAAAATAGCTCCCCTAGCCAGTAAAGTTGAAAAAGCTATCACATGTTGGGCGGAGGCAGACACTTTGCTTGCTTCCTCTGGGAAAATCCCAAAAATTGCTGTAAGTGGATTAGGTTGAACATCCATATCTATAGCTTTAGATAATATTCCAAACACATCCCTACAAAAATTATTTAAACTTACACATGACCAAAACATATGGGTTTGAGTAGCCACTTCTGCATTACATCTATCACAAATAGGGCATATATTAGGAAAAATATGCACCAATTTGTCTTTGGACATATGGGCCCTATGTACTATCTTAAACTGAATTAAAATATGGCGTGCGCAGATAGATGAATTATTAACTAAATAATAAATTTTATTCCATTGCTTACCTGAGGGTGCATTTTGAAATTCTACTTCCCAGGAGCATTGAACCCTATCATTAGGTGATGTCATTAACTGTTGAAAAATGGCAGTTATTAATCATTTTTGAAAAGGTTTAAACTGAAAAATAACATGAGCCAAATTTGAAGAGCAGATCAAGGGGTAATTTGGTAAAAAAAATAATAATTAATATTATAAATTAATTAATTATTGCTCTTAATTGGAGAATGGACCAAAAAACAAAAAAAGAAAACATCCAGTGAGAAGCAATTCTGTTGGTGAAAACGTTTTGTTAATGAGAGAGGCCAGAGGAGAATGGCCAGGTGGGTTCTTGCTGACAGGAACTCCGATAACCATTTGTTACAACAGCATGATGCAAATGAGCATCTCAGAATGCTGAGCCTTGAAATAGATTGGCTACAGCAGCAGAGGAATATGAACGTACACTCAGTCACCTCTTTATTAGGTTGACGATTTACCTAATAAAGTAGCCACTGAGTGTATTGTAACGTGTGGTCAAATCCTTAACGTATATGCAGTAGCTGTTTCTAGGCTATTATTCGTGAGTAGGAACGTGAATGATGCCAACGTTCCTTCTGGATCTGGCAGCTAACAGTGCACCTGAAATCGGGGGCCTTACTGAGAACGTAAGGGCACACTTCCACTCTGACCATTTGGGATTGCTTTTAGTTTAACACCACATACCCTGGATGGGAAGGCAGGGAGTCAGACTGAGTGAAGAAATAGAATGAGAAATTGCTCCTAACATGGTTAAAGAGCTGATGGTGAAAGAAGCTGTTTACTATAGAGTGAGGCTTGTCACAGATCCATTTGTGTGACAAAGTTCATGTTCCATTTGTGTTTCAAAGTGCATGTTCAGTGTGGTTCATGGCAACTAAAAATCTTAAAATTGTTGGTTTTGGGGTGCACATATTGTTCATTCTCTTTGCAAAGCACAACGTCACAGTGAGAAATGAATGATTTACCCCCATTATGTTTCTGGTGACTGTCAAACCTCCTTTTACCCAAATACTAAGTTAATATAACATTTTAAAAATTCTCTCCACATCCTCTTTTCTTCCTGCCGCATTCTACCACCTACCAGATTTGTATGTGGAGAGGGTGTTTCCTCTGGTGGGGTCATGTAAGGCCAGAAGGCACAGTTTCAGAATAGAAGGACGCCTTTTAAACGGAGATGAGGAACAATTTCTTTATCCAGCGAAAGGTCACTCTGTCCAATCCATTCCCACAGGTGGCTGTGGATGCCAGGCCATTGGGAGTATTAAAGTCAGAGGTTGATAGGTTCTCAATTAGTCAGGGCATGCAGAGATATGGAAACAAGGCAGGTGATTGGGGCTGAGAGGGAAAGTAGGTCAGCCATGATGAAATGGCAGATCAGAGTCAATGGGCCAAATGGACTAACTCTGCACCTATATCTTATGGCCTTATGGTGTAACACTAGGAGCAGTTTACTGCAGGCTATTCATCTACTGCTATTCCCATGAGAATTTTGAGTGATGCTGATTCCAGACTCTCTTGAGAAGTGCTTAAAAATCTGAGTTCCCATGGTCAGGTGCCCTCAACACTGAGGTTCCCCATTTCCAGAATCCTCCACAAGACTGGGTCCCTTTTCAAAGACCTTTCCTTCTCCAGATCCATTCATCACTCTCTGCCAACTCAGCACTAATTGTTTCAATTTGCTCACTCTGACCGAGTGAACCTGAATTTGCAACTCTCCCTTCAATAAGAATGACTCCTGCAATGTCATCAGACCTGCTGACAATGATAGTGTGTCAGTGCTCATGCAAATTACTCTCTCCTGGACACTTGCTGATATTTCCAACAGGATCACGACCCACCACTGAGCATCAGGTTTTCATCCCTCATAGGAATCCCTGATATATTTCCCTCGAAGACTCTATTTACCCTCCAGCATTAGTTTTATAACTCACAGTTTGATTCTAATATTTCCCTACAAGCCAAAGGATCACAGATGGTTGTGATACCTCTGAAGCCCTCTGCTGTTTTGACAGTTTCCTCTTTCCTGGTCCCATCATGTCTCTCTGCATCTCCATTGCACACCAGGTTAGATTTTCATCCACTCAGATATTTTTAAACCATTCTGTTCAGGAACCTTGCCACTCAAGCTGAATCATTTCCCCGAACCAGAGGAAGTAGATGAACTTCTTTTATTACAATTCCTTAAATAAAAAAAGAACAGTTGCTTAAGTACAGCAGCTTCAATGATATCATTTTGTGCTCCATTGCTTGCATGATTACGAGGAAGCAAAATTGTTTGATGACTCTGTGTTATGTTTTGAAACTTCAAAATATTAAACTAATTCAAAAGCGAACAAGAGCTGAGAGATATGTCTTAAGTTAGTTCTTTTACTTCAAAGGAGTCGCACACATACCATGTGATGACGTATGCAATGTATGTAATTTACACAGAAATTAAAATTAATTATAACAAGAATCCTTAATCAATCAATCAATATATATATATATATATACAAGAGTTCTCAACTATTACAGAGTATTAAATACACATGAGGTCTGCAAAATGTTCACCACTTGAGATCAGGAGCATTCTCAACCCCTGTCCAACCCTACAGATATTTTTTTTACATTCTGTGATAATTAGACAGCTGAATATACAGAACCACAAACCTGGACGATGTGCAAGTGGAGAGGATGTTTCCATCAGTAGGAGAGAATCAAATGATCTTGTATCCACGGGCACAGTTTCAGAATAAGTGGGCATCTCACTAGAACTGGAATGAGGAATTTGCTCAGGCAGAGTGTGGGGAATCTGTGGAATTCATTGTCATCCAGGGCGGTGAAGGTCAAATCATTGAGTGTATTTCAGATAACGATTTGTAGGTGTTTGTTTGGGGTTAAGGGTTATAGAATGAAGTTGGGAGAATGGAGTTGAAAAGAGAAATTCAGACATGCTTAGTGAGTGGAGCAGACTCACTGGTCTGACTAGCCTAATTCCAGTCGAATACTTGATGTTTTTCTGGTCCTCCACGGAAAGGCAGATGCCTCCTGATGGAGTGTCGGGTGGGTGTAGGTGAGGTGTGTGCTGCCCATTGAGTTTCTGAAGTATGGGCATGAGCTTCTCAGTTCCATCCCGAAAGCTCTTTCTGTACTCTGAGCAGCTGTAGGCCAGGGGTTCCCAAAGTCAGATGGCACCTTGCATTTGTTGAATGAGGCAGTCATGTGCGCAGTTACCGCACAATAGTGGGCGAAGGCACCCCAAAGACTACTCGTTCGTCCGGTATTCGACATACCACAGGCTCTCAGTCTCTCCCCCCCCCCCCCCATCTCACTCTCTCTCTCCCTCTCTCTCTCTCTCTCTCTCTCTCTCTCCCTCTCTCTCTCTCCCCCACTCTCTGTTTCTCCCTCACTCTCCGCCTCTCTCTCTCTCCTTCTCTCTCTCCCTCTCTCCGCCCCCTGCCTCTCCCTCTCCCTCTCCCCCTAATAAGGGAGAAAGCGATATCTCCGTTTCGTAGCGAGAGGGGAGACATAACAAACGACTCTCTGCTCTGTGATGTTAGAAGTCCGTTGCGTCGCTTTTTCCGAGCTCTGCGCCCCGAGAACTGGGGTCTCCGGGCACACAGCCGGCAGCCAGCTCGCTGCTTTCGATCTTCCGTCTCCCGCGACACCGGATTCCTGCAGAGGCACCGACCTTCGGTCCGCCCGTCTCCAGGGCCACGAGATCCCGGAACTCCGGAGGCGATCTAACTCTCTCAGGCTGCATCCCTGACATATCGAATAGCGGGCAGTCGTGACACCCCGAGAGCGGTTCCCGAGGTCACCGTGTAACTCCAGGTCAGGATCGTGAAAAGGACCCCGAAAGGGGAAAATAGAGATATTAAAGATGGAAATAGAGCTGTTCCGAAGATGCCAGCAAAAGCGCCATTGTCTCCTCTTCGGGATAAATCACAGGCGATGTGAGGGAACGACAGAGGTGCAAGTGGTGCCGCTGGTCTTCAACAGGCTCGTGCTTCCATTGCTTAAATAATCTGCCTGCAGGGCTGCTCTGATACTCTGGGAGATCCTGTAGAATCTGAAGTATTTCCCAGATTGAGATCAGCAGGACTGCCCGGAATTCTGGTCAGCAGGTACCGTACCTGCAGTATCCCTGCGCTCACAGTGGCCAGTGGCCATTATGGACTTTTGCCTAAATCCCAGTACACACTCAGTGGCCACTTTATTAGATACACCTGTCCCCCGCTCATTAATGCAGATATCTAATCAGACAATCATGTTGACATTTCAAAGTAAAATCTAATATCAGAGCTCATACGTGTCACCACACACACACAACCCTGAGATTCTTTTTCCTGCGGACATACTGAACAAATCTATAGATCACGTAACTGTTAACGGGACCGATGAACACCAGACTGTGCAAACTGAGATAATAAGTACAGTAAACAGCAATGTCTAACGAGAACATGCAGTAACAAGATAAAGCGTCCTTAACGTGAAATCAGTGGTTGTGGGAACACCAGAAACCTGCCGATAAGGGCAGAGTGGCTGTTCTTGAGAAATTTACTCTCCACTGAGTTTTTTTGATCATGAATTCTTTTGAAATGAAATTCGTGCATCATTTGTTTGCAGCATAGAACTCAAACCCGAGATGGCAGTGTTGAACTCAACAGTCCTTGTGAAGAATGCCTTTGCAAACAGGAACGTGTGCGGTTCTGGGACTGCAGGTTCTTTTATTACAGCCCCACCCCCCACCCCCAGAATCCAATCAAAATACTTCTGTTGACCTTAGTACCATTATTTTCCACTTACGCATGCAGACAGTTGCATTGGGGTGAGGTGACTGCGGAAGAACGTTGTGATGCAAGGTTGGTTGTGCGTGTGCATGCGCGCATGTGCGTGCTCACATATATATTTGTGCCTTAAGTGCGTGCATGCATACGTATGCCTGGTATTTATCACTATGAGTAGAGCAGCAGTGAATGACTTGAATACAGACTGAATTGCCTCAGCACATCCCAAACACCATGAATGGAGAGTGGCCCGAGGAACTATTGCTGCCTCCCCTCCTACAACCATGATAAACCATGCGCAGGCTGCATGAAAGAGAGCAGAAATCACTTCTAACCTTCATTCAGTAGATCCTTGTGGAAACAGAAAATCTACTCTGGGAATACGGTTGTCTCTCTCTGTACTGTGTGAATAAAGTGTACGGAAAAGCAATTCTGTATAATCAATGAGATGGATTTGAATAATATTCTGCTCAGCTCACTGGGGGCACCTGTTGGACCAAATTATCAGTTTATGAGAGGAACTGGAGTAGGGTGGGCTTCCAAAGGGGCAACTTTAGTTTAGGTAGAGAAGGTGCATTTCAACTGAATTGGCACTGCACTCTGAATAATAAAGAAAGTTTCAGAGCTTTGATAGGGCTATAAAATGGTTTATGTACCTAATATCGAGTAGCTATTACATTCTGTTAATCACGCTGGATATATTTCTTTGAGTTAAATCTTTACAGCACTGCTAATAATTTGGACACAACTTACTGATGTTCTGAGTTTTGCTGTATGAAGATATTTTCATCTTTGATTAAGTTTTCTTATCTCGGAGACGGTGACTGTGTTTACTGTGGCGTTTTGAACAATGGACAATTCAGCCCAGCAACGTGTCTCCATCGAGGTAGTCGATTCTACTCACAGCCCACCAGTAATTATTATAACAATCGTCCTAGGACTAGTCAGAAATACAACTGCTTTGTCGATATTTTATTGTCATGTAAAATCAGAAACATAGAAACGTACAGCACAGAAACATGCCCTTTGGCCTATGTATTGCGTACTAAACCATTTAATCTGCCTGTTAGCATTGATCTGCACCGGTACCAAAGCTTTCCACAGCTCTACCATCCATGTACCTATGGTAACTTCTATTATACGTTTAAATTGAACTTTCATGCCCCACTTGTGCTGGCAGCTGGTTCCACCCTCTCGCAACCCTCCGAGTGAAGAAATCCCCAGCCCCCGTTCCCCTTAATCTTTTCACTCCCCCACCTTAACCCAGGACATCTAGTTGCCGTCCCACCCAATTTCAGTGAAAACCGTTCTTGCATTTACTCTATCTATATCCCTGGTGTTCAGAAATAATGGAATTCGAATACAATGCTGTGTTCTCGCCGAATCTAGTATCTGGTTAATGCGCTGTCAGATCCCATTCGGGGTGATCACTTCCCCAAACAAGAGGACGTCTCTATCACATTTCCTGAAAATATAAAAAGTGTTTGTTAAACAGAGCACCTTCACTGATATCAGGTGATGTTCAGAGAGGCATCTCTACGTCCAAAGACAATCAAAAACTGCTGAAATTGAAAATAAAAAGAGTCCTACATGCTGAAGCATAAGCTCTTCTGTCATTAGTTGACATGCTGGGAGTTTCATTCGTTTTCTGGTTTTAATTCCTATTCAAATGCATTTTGATATGAATTGTCGTGAGGAGATTTTGTAAAAATAACTTCAATTACAGAGTGATATAATTTTTGGGGTTGATTTCTATTACAGAACAGCACCCCCCCCCTTATAAAGAGCATATCATATTACAGTACAATGTTGGCGACATTTTAATCGACTTTAAGCTCAGTCTAATCCTTCCGTCCTACATAGTCCTCCATTTTTCTGTCATCCATGTGCCTGAAATGCCCCTGATGTATCTGCCTCCACCGCCAAACCTGGCAGCCAGTTCCTCGCACCCAACCTCGCTGCTTAAAAAACTCTGCCCCTGATATCCCCTTATACCTCCCTCCAATCAGATTAAAATTATGCCCCATGATTAGTTAATTGTTAATGTAAACTTGTTCAAGCACTCAACAAGAAAACGAAGTACTGCAGAATTTCAAGCCTGGCAATACAAACTAAATGTATTTTATTGTTACTTCATTTGAATGATTCTGCTTCTAGTTTTTCCGGAACGTTGTCAATGATTTGATCGCACAACTTATTGGTGCTCTTGACTATTGGTGCTCTTGACTCTTGCCCATATACCCCACCCACAGGAGAACAAACTCATACGACGAAGACCAGCTTCTTCAACTTCGAAAGAGTTCGCTCCGCTCTGAAACATCTTGACTGTGCGGCCGCTTTTTAGTACAATGGCGAACTCGACCCCGGAATGTGCTCCTGGTGAAGATGTTAACTCGTCCTACAACCCGCCCGTAATTATCGTTACATTCATCCTCGGGATTGTTGGAAATACGGTTGCTTTGTGGATCTTTTGTGCTCATGTGAAGTCCCGGAAACCGAGTATTGTGTATTCACTGAATCTGATGATTGCGGACACTCTGTTATTGTGCTGTCTACCCTTCCGAGCTGATTATTTTCTCCGAGGGAAGGACTGGATTTTTGGTGATGGACTGTGTCGACTGAACATTTTTATGATTTGCCTGAACCGGATTGGCAGCGTCTTCTTTCCTCATGGTTATTGCGATCGATCGTTACTTTAAGGTGGTCCATCCACTCCACAAAGTAAACAAGATCACTACAAGGTGTGCGGTGGTGATAGCCGGCGGTCTGTGGATTGTAGCAGCGGCTATTTGTTTGCACTTGCTGATAGACAAACATGATTTCAAACAGCACAACGTGAGAAACTGTGAGCCTTTCAGCATTAACAAGGCTCTGAGTCCCACAGCAGTTTGGACTGACTTTATTTTTATATTCTTTCAGTTTCTTTTGCCAGTTTCAGTAATCCTCTTCTCTACGTCCTCCATCATCTGGAGGTTACGGCAGATGGAAACTGGAATGCGGGGTAAATATAAGCGAACTGTGAAACTTGTGACAGTCGTGGCTGCAGTTTTTGTCATTTGCTTCTTGCCCACCAGTGTTGCTGTGGTCGCGGTTTTGGTCACTAAACTAAGAAGACCCTTCGACTGCAAGTCGTATCACACAGCAGTGAATATCTTTTACAATACGCTGTTTATAACGTATCTGAACGTATCTGAGTGTGGCCGATCCCATTGTTTACGATTTTTCTACTTCGTAGTTTCAACATGCTTTCGAGAAGGCTCTATTTGATCTCATTTTAAGCTCTTCCAGATCAGCCACTGAACCCGGAACATCCAGGGAGGAGCAGACTGTGGATCAGCAAACGAGCTCTGTAACAGCTTTCTGATCGCTCAGGGTCCGCGTGTACTAGATGCCCTCAAAGCAAAGGTGATTAATGCGCTCGAAAGCAGAAAATGATCAAATGGTAATATTTTTTCGGAAGGGTAAGTTGATCTGAACGAACAAGTTCCCTAATACACTTCCCTTTATGTAGAGAAGAGATTGCATCGTATCTACAAAACTCAGTTTATTTCAGAGCTTGTTCGTTAAGAAACTCTTCCTTTCTTTAAAGCAGCTTCCCCAATTTTTTTAATGCCTTGGGGTCTTACAATTACCTGAAGGGTCGGTGGAACACAGATTGGATTTCCTGGTTTAATGGGAAGGGTTGTATGTTATGTATGGGTATTTAGGATTTCTCTTTCCGTAGAAGCAACTGCTTCCTCAGATGAATTCAACCTGCGTGTCTTCATTGTCGCTAGCTTCTACCCGTTATAGTGGGCCAATCTCAGGTTGACTGACTGCCCATCAGTATCTGCAGTAATCTTTTCCTTCTTTTTTAATCTTCTTCTTCTTATTATTAATATCAACATGATAAGATTAATACATAGATAGTGGGATTACAAACTTCAAATTTTAAACTGAACATGAAAGGATACACAATCAATAGTTACAATATAGTCAAGTCTTCCGAAATCATGAATGATACAATTATCATATAAACAAAGCAAAACTTGGTATATCATATATATGTAAAAAAAAGAAAAGAGAAAAACAAAAAAAAATAACCCTAAGAAAAAGTAATCTAAAGCCTAATAACTAATAAAGGGAAAAAAGGAAGAAAAAATATAATGAATAAGGGGCTGTTTATAGTATCTTTAATAAAAAAAATACAAAATCATCAGTGTTGCCAAATCCGATTGTCTCAACATATGTATAATCAAAAGCGGAAAAACGAATAGGTTTGGAGCAGGGTCAAATTACATCATATGAAAATATTGAATAAATGGTCTCCATGTCTTTTCAAATTTAATAGAAGGGTGAAATACAACACTTCTAATTTTCTCCAAATTTAGACATAACATAGTTTGAGAAAGCCAATGAAATACAGTAGGGGGATTAATTTATTTCCAATTCAACAAAATAGATCTTCTAGCCATTAATGTAAGAAATACAATCATTCGACAAGCAGAAGAAGATAAATGGATTGAGTCCATTATTGGTAAACCAAAAATTGCAGTAATAGGATGAGGTTGTAAATCAATGTTCAATACCGTGGAAAAATATCGAAAATGTCTTTCCAATATTTTTTCAAAAGCGGACCTGACCAAAACATTTGAGATAAAGACGCTATCTCAGAATGACATCTGTCACATATAGGATTTATATAGGAATAAAAACGAGCCAACTTATCCTTGGACATATGAGCCCTGTGCTCAACTTTAAACTATATTAATGAATGTTTAGCACATATAGATGATAAATTGACTAATTGAAGAATTTTATCCCAATTCTCAATAGGGATAGTAAGGTTAAGTTCTGTTTCCCAAGGATGATCAGGATTTGCAACAGAGATGACTATGCACTTCTTAAACCAGAGGGTGGCAAATCTGGGGAATTCTTTGCCACGGATGACTTTGGTGGTGAAATCATTTGGTGCATTTAAAGTGGAGGTTGATGGGTTCTTGATTAATCAGGGCATGAAAGGTATGGGAATGAGGCAGGAGAACGAGATTGAGAAGAATAATGAATCAATCATGATGGAATGATGGAGCAGAATCGATGGGCTGAATGGCCCAATTCTGCTCCTATGTCTTATGGGTGTCAATGAAGTTACCAGAGTGTTGTAAGAGCCTCTCTGCTATACTAATGTTAAAATAATTATGCTAACCTGGTCGGCTCCATCTAGGAATGTCAACCAACAGCAATTTACTTGCTCTAATTCTTTGGAAATGACTGTTGTGGATCACTTGTTTGCAGCTAAGAACTCCAACACAAGATGGCAGTGTTGAAAAGAATGAACACCGAACATCCCTTGTGAAGAATGTCTTTACAAACAAGGGCGTGTGGGATACTGGGATAGCAGGTGCTTTCCACATCCTGCCCCCAAACCCTCCCGCCGCACCCACAGAATCAAATTAAAATATCTCCAGCGTTGTTTATTCCATTATTTCACACAGGCCAGCCTGAGCTTCAGTACGTCTATGCATACGTGCACGATTGCACACATGCAGATAGTTGAATTGGGGAAGCTAGAATGTGGAAGAACGTTGTGATGCACGGTCGTGTGTGCTCAGATATATGCTTGTGATTTAACTGCATGCATGCTCGTATGCAGAGGTACGCTAGTTATTGAGAACTATGAGTAGGGCAGCTGTGCAGCAGTGAATGATTTTAATACGCACTGAACTGCTTCACCACATTCTAAACATCACGATGCAGTGTGGCCCGAGAGACCGTTGCAGCCTCTCCTCCCAGAAGCATGGGGAATCGTGGCCAGGCTGCATGAAGGAGAGCAGAACTGACTTTTAACTTCCATTCTGCAGATATTTGTGGTAACACGAAATCTACTCTAGGAATGTGCTTATCTCGCTGTACTCTGTGAGTAATATGCACAGAACTGCAATTAAATATATTTAGATGGATTTGAATAATGTTTTGCTCATTTCACTGAGGGCATCTGCAGGACCAATTTACCAGTACCCTGAGACCTCATCCTTAATGATCAACTCTGACATCTTCCCAACACCGAGGTGAGATGAACTGGCCTACAGTTTCCTTTTCCTTTCTCTCTCCTTTTTTGAAGAGTGTGGTGACTTTGGCAATTTTCCCATCTTCCAGAACCATTCCAGAATCCAGTGATTCTTGAAAGATATTGCCTGATCTCTTCAGAAATCTGGAGCATACAGTATCTGGTCGAGGTAACTTATCTACCTTCAGACCTTCCAGCTTTCCAAGAGTCTTCTCTCCAGTCATGGCAGCTTCTCACACTTCACGACCCCTGTCACTGGAGCCTCCACCTTCCTGCTAGTGTCTTCCACAGTGAAAATGGATGCCAAATAATTGGTCTGTTTCTTTGCTATTTCATAGCCTCCCATTACTACCAGTCCAGCGTGATTTTGCAATGGTCCAATATCCACTCTCACTTCTCTTTTATTGTTTATGTATCTGAGGAAGCTGTTTGTATTAAACTCTTTAATATTATTGCTTAGCTCACTTCTGTATTGCATCCTTACCTTCCAAGTGATATTCTTAATGCCTTCTGTTGCTTTTTAAAAGCTCCCCAATCCTCTAACTTCCCACTAATTTTCACTCTATTATATGCCGTCTGTTTGGCTTTTATGTTGGCTTTGACTTCTCTTGTTAGCCATGGTTTGTCATCTTTCCTTTAAAGTGCTTCATCCTCTCTGGGATGTATATATCCTCAGTTTTCTGAATAGCTTCCAGAAATTCTAGGTATTGCTGTTCTACTATCAGCCCTGCCAGTTATTCTGGTCAAATCCTCCCTCATGCTTCTGTAATTCCCTTTACTCCACTGTAATACTGATACATCTGACTTTAACTTCCCTTCTCAGATTTCAGGGTGAATGCAATCAAATTATGATCAATTTCCCCTGAGGTTTCTTTTACCTTAAGCTCTCTAATCAACTCTGGTTTATCGCACAACACCTAATCCAGAATAGCTGGCCGTCTAGTGGGCTCAACCAGCAGCTGCTCTAGAAAGCCCTCTCATAGGCACTCTGGAAATCCCCCTCTCCAGTAATCCAGCACCAACTTGATTTTCCCAATTTACCTGCATATTGAATTCCACCGTGACTGTTGTAATATTGCTTTTCTGCATGCATTGCATTGAATCTTATGCTTTCTGGGAGCAAAGTTAACAAACTTTGAATACAACTTAGCAATGCGTTGAATTTTGCTGTATGTAGAACGTCATATATGATCATTCTGAATAAGCTTACTTGTCTCTGAAATGTTGTGACTGTGTTACTGTTCTGCTTTGCACAATGGAAAAATCAGCCCAGGAATGGGTCTCCAGTGAGGCTGTCAATTCTGCTCATAGCCCGCCAGTAATTGTAGCACAATCTTCCTCAGTCTAATCAGAAAAACAACTCTTTGTAGGTATTATAATATCATCTAAAATCATGGGAACTATTGTGCAAATGCAAATATAAATGAAGAGCAATAAATGAGGAGAACATGAAGTAACAATAAACAAGTAAGTTTATGTGTTCATAACGTGAGATCATTGGTTGTGGGAACAGCTGAAACAGAATGAGTGTTGTTTTTGTTCCAGAGCTTGATACCAGAACTGTTGTTGAACTTGAAGAAACTCAGTGCAATTGTTGTTTGAACCAAACATTAGAGATGGAAGGAAATGTGATCTAAATGACATTGGCCATAGAATGATTGTTGGTTCCAGATGGGGTGGACTGAATATATCAGGAAGTGCTGATCTTTGGGACTTTCACTCACAACAGTATAGAGAATGGACCAAAAAACAAACAAAATAAAAACATCCAGTGAGAAGCAGTTCTGTTGGTGAAAACGTTTTGTTAATGAGAGGTCAGAGGCGAATGGCCAGATGGGTTCTTGCTGACAGGAACTCCAATAACCATTTGTTACAACAGCGTGGTGCAAATGAGCATCTCTGAAAGCTGAGCCTTGAAATAGATTGGCTACAGCTGCAGGGGACTACGAACATACAGTCGGTCGCCTCTTTATTAGGTCGAGGGTTTACCTAATAAAGGGGCCACTGAGTGTACTGTAACCTGTGATCAAATCCTCAACGTGTGTGCAGCAGCTGTTTCTAGGCTATTATTCGTGAGTGGGAACGTGAATGATGCCAACGTTCATTCTGGATCTGGCAGCTAACAGGGCACCTGAAATCGGGGCCTTACTGAGAACGGAAGGGCACACTTCCACTCGGACCATTTGGGATTGCTTTTAGTTTAACACCACATACTCTGGATGGGAAGGGAGGGAGTCAGTCTGAGTGAAGAAATGGAATGAGGAATTGCTCCTAATAAGGGTAAAGAGCTGATGATGAAAGAAGGTGCGTACTTTATAGTGAGGCTTGCCACAGTTCCATTTGTGTGACAAAGTGCAAGTTCAGTGTGGTTTATGGCAACTAACAACTTCAAACAAACTCATTCGACGAAGACCAGCTTGTTCAACTTCGAATGAGTTCGCTCCGCTCTGAAACATCTTGACTGCGCGGCCGCTTTTTTGTACAATGGCGAACTCGACCCCGGAATGTGCTCCTGGTGAAGATGTTAACTCGTCCTACAACCCGCCCGTAATTATCGTCACATTCATCCTCGGGATTGTTGGAAATACGGTTGCCTTGTGGATCTTTTGTGCTCATATGAAGTCCCGGAAACCGAGTATTGTGTATTCACTGAATCTGATGATTGCGGACACTCTGTTAATGTGCTGTCTCCCCTTCCGAGCTGATTATTTTCTCCGACAGAAGGACTGGAGTTTTGGTGAAGGACTGTGTCGACTGAACATATTCATGATTTCCCTGAACCGGATTGGCAGCGTCTTTTTCCTCATGGTTATTGCGATCGATCGTTACCTTATGGTGGTTCATCCGCTCCACAAGGTAAACAAGATCACTACAAGGTGTGCGGTGATGATAGCCGGCGGTCTGTGGATTGTAGAGGTGGCTATTTGTTTGCACTTGCTGATAGACAAACATGATTTCAAACAACACAACGTGAGAAACTGTGAGCCTTTCAGCATTAACAAGGCTCTGAGTCCCACAGCAGTTTGGACAGACTTTATTTTTATATTCTTTAAGTTTCTTTTGCCAGTTTCAGTTATCCTCTTCTCTACGTCCTCCATCATCTGGAGGTTACGGCAGATGGAAGCTGGAATGCGGGCCAAATATAAGCGAACTGTGAAACTTGTGACAGCCGTGGCTGCAGTTTTTGTCATTTGCTTCTTGCCCACCAGTGTTGCTGTGGTCGCGGTTTTGGTCACTAAGCTAAGAAGACCCTTCGACTGCAAGTTGTATCACACAGCAGTGAATATCTTTTACAATACGCTGTTTATAACGTATCTGAACAGTGTGGTCGATCCCATTGTTTACTATTTTTCTACTTCGCAGTTTCAACATGCTTTCGAGAAGGCTCTACATGATCTTAATTTAAGCTCTTCCAGATCAGCCACTGAACCCGGAACATCCAGGGAGGAGCAGACTGTGGATCAGCAAACGAGCTCTGTAACAGCTTTCTGATCGCTCCGGGTCCGCGTGAACTAGATGCCCTCAAAGCAAAGCTGATTCATGCGCCCGAAAGCAGAAAATGATCAAATGGTAATATTTTTCTGGAGGGTAAGTTGATCTGAACGAACAAGTTCCGTAATACACTTCCCTTTCTGTAAAGGAGAGATTGCATCTCATCTACAAAACTACGTTTATTTCAGAGCTTGTTCGTTAAGAAATTCTTCCTTTCTTTAAAGCAGTTACCCCAATTTTTTTATGCCTTGGGGCGTTACAATTATCTGAGGGGTCGGTGGACCACAGGTTGGAAATCCTGGTTTTAATGGAAGGGTTGTATGTTATGTATGGGTATTTAGGATTTCCTCTTTCCATAGAAGCAACCGCTTCCTCAGATGAATTCAACCTGCGTGTCTCCATTGTAGCTAGCTTCTACCCGTTATAGTGGGCCAATCTCAGGTTGACTGACTGCCCATCAGTATCTGCAGTAATCTATTCATCCAAGAACAACCCTACCTATGGACTTTCTGTCAGAAGGAAAGTGATGTTAGGAGTTGCTGGGATGGTGCCAAACTGCATGCACCCAGAGGGTGGCTAATCTGTGGAATTCTTTGCCACGGATGACTGTAGAGGGCGTCAGCCGAATTACGTCCTCGATCAGTTGTACTTTCTTAGCATTACTACACGACTAAAGAAGCTATTCTTCGAGGAGCCAGAGAGGAACGGAAATTACTCTTTAATTCAACAGACATTCGTATAGTTGAAGATTATCCCCCCGAAATCTTTGCCGAAAGAAAGAAATATTGAGAAGTTATGAGTGAAATGTATAAATTAGATTTAAATCCCTCCCTTCGCTTTCCAGCAAAGCTGATAATTTTCCGTGAAAAATCTCAACCATTGAGAATCTACTCTCCTCACAAGGGATGAGAGTATATTAAAAAGTTTAAAGTTAAGCCTACTGAATAAAATATTAAAGATATATCGATTATTCAATAGCCAATTTTGAAGTATCTGTTATATGAGTTGTTTATGGGGCTTTTGAGTTAAGTACATGTTATACCTTTTCACTCTCTGGTAGTCTCTCTGGTGGTAGATGTAATTCTGTTTTTTACCTTAATTAATACATATATAACTGTTTTGTAGGGAACGTTTATAGTATTGTACTTTAGTGGTCCGTGTAGGAGCTGTTGTGTATTAATCTTTGTATTTTTTTTATTTGTTTCAATACGTATAGTTTTAGGTCTGTTATGTACATATATTCATTTATTTTTCTTTTTCGAGAGAAAGAATATACTTTGTAACAATATTTACTCGGATTTATTCTTTCTTTTGAATATGTGTTTAAGCTACTTTAGCTGATTCTAAGATGGCCGTGGTTGATTATGTTTTTATTAATGTTAGACACAACATTATAGTAGTTGAATTCTGTTTGTGCCTTTTATTATAGCTATTTTCCGTGGGATTTCTGTTTTTTTTATATATGGAGCTGCAAGTTGGAGAACAGGGTCAAAGTTGATTAGTTAGCATGTGACCAGCCTATTGGCTTCTTCCTTTCTATCTATTGGACGGGGGGAGGGGGCAGGGGTCTATTACAGTCGGTGTTTTTCTTGATTGGGCAGTTCTTTTGATGGATTTCTCTATCGTAAATGTGTCACCCCTTCCGTTTGTACCCGCGACTTTGGTTTAATCTGTACTTAAGTAACATTTCTTTTATATAATATTAAACTCAATTTTAAACATGGATGTTAATAAAATTAATATAATATCTTGGAATTGGAACAGTGTCAATCATCCCATTAAGCTTAAAAAGATTTTTAAGAAATTAAACACACAATGCTGATACTATTTTTGCGCAAGAAAATCATATACGAAAACAGGATGGGGATAGATTTTTTCGCTTTTGGAAAGGTTCTCTTTTTCCCTCACTGTCGGATAGTAAAACAAGAGGCGTTTCTATATTACTTAGTCTCAAAACCCTTTTTGTACACCTTAATACTACTACTGATTTGATTGGAAGATATTTAATTGTTACTGGTTTATTATGCGAGTAAAAGGTAACTCTGGTGAGTGTATACGCACCTAATGTAGATAATTCTGATTTTTTAACGAAACTTTTTTCAGTGTTCCCGAATCTCAATGAATATAAACTGATCATGGGTGGTGACTTTAACTGTTGCTTAAATCCTGCGATTGACAGGTCATCAACCAATCCGTCGCGTCCTAATAAGGCGGCAGCTTATATTAACTCTTTTTTATTAGAATATGGCCTTGTTGATATTTGGAGATATAAACACCCGAATGATAAAGATTTCTCCTTTTTTTCACACGTCCATCACAAATATTCTCGAATTGATTACTTTTTTTTAGATACACGTCTGTTGTACTCCGTTGCTGAATGTGCGTATGACAGCATTGCGCTTTCAGATCACGCGCCTTTAAAGTTAACCTTTAAGCTCCCGGATAGAGTTTTGAAAATCTCACAGTGGAGACTGAAGTCCGTTTTGTTACGGGATCCAGCATTTGTTAATTTTATTAAGGAGCAAATTTCTATATTGTTTGAATTTAATACAACGGAAGGAATGTCAAATCTGCTTATATGGGACACCTTGAAATCTTTTTGAGGGGACAGATAATCTCATATTCAGCAGCCTTGAGAAAGAAAACGAAAGCGGAATTGTCAGTGCTTATTAATAAAATTAAACAGATAGATAAAGCGTATTCAGTTAAACCTACTGAAGACCTATATAAAGAAAGGGTCGAACTTCAATCACAGTATGATTTAGTTCTGACCGTTCCCATTGAACAGCAAATTTTTAAATCTAAAAGTTTATTTTATATACATGGGGAAAAATCTGCTAAACTTTTAGCGGGTCAGTTAAAGGCTGGGATGATCAGAAGACAGATTTTAAAAATTCGCCGACCAGATAGAAAAGAATCTTTAGATCCTTATGAAATTAATAAGATATTTATGGACTTTTATTCTAATGTTTATAAATCTGAATTCTCTGATATTAATATTACTATGAATAGATTTTTGCAAAGGTTAAACATACCTCAAATTTTGATTCCAGATGCTGATATGTTAGATGCACCTATTAAATAAGAGGAGATAGCCAAGGCTATATCCTCTATGCAATTAGGTAAAGCTCCGGGATCTGATGGTTATACGGTAGAATTTTATAAGATCTTTCACGAAACGCTTATAACGCATCTTCATCAAACGTTCACTGATTCGACATCTTCCGGGAACCTTCCTAAAACTTTTTATGAAGCACTAATTTCATTGATTCCATAAAAAGGGAAAGACCCACTGGAATGAGTATCCAATAGACATAGTTCTTTACCGAATGTAGATTTTAAAATCCTCTGTAAGATTCTAGCAAATGGTCTTGAGAGTATCTTGCCTAATGTTATCTCAAACGATCAAACAGGATTTATTAAAAATAGGTAATCACATTTTAATATTCGAATATTATTAAATATCATTTATTCCCCTTCAACCAAAGAATCTGAATGTGTTGTATCTTTGGAGGCAGAGAAAGCCTTTGATAGGGTGGAGTGGCCTTATCTATTTCAGGTTTTGAAGAGGTTCCATTTTGGTCCAGGATTTATCTCCTGGATTAAATTGATTTATCATGCCCCGGTAGCTGTGGTTCTCACTAATAACCAAAAGTATCCTTGCTTTAGATTATATAGAGGTACCCGTCAGGGCAGTCCCCTTAGCCCTCTATTATTTAATTTGGCTTTCGAACCACTTGCTATTGCTCTTAGGGATTCTAATTCTGTGCAGGGTATTAGGAGAGGGGGTAAATTTCATAAAGTTTCCTTATGCGCAGATGATTTATTAGTTGACATTTCAAATCCTAAGAAATCTATTCCTTCTATGTTATCTATATTTATGGAATTTTGTACTTTTTCTGGATATAAACTTAATTTACATAATAATGAATTATTTCCTATTAATAATTATTTTGATCAAATACCTTTTAATATTGCCAAAAGCCATTTTACTGACCTTGGTATCAAAATTACAAAAAAGTTTAAAGACCTGTATAGGTATAATTTCTTCCTTTTAGTTGAATATACTCAACAGTCGCTTTCCAAATGGTCACCTATGTCAATGTCATTGATAGGTCGAATAAATGGTATAAAATGTTTATTCTACCGAAATTTTAATATATATTTCAAGCAGTTTCCTCTTTTGTTCCAAAAACATTGTTTGATAAAAGAGACTCTCTGATTTTGTCTTATGTTTGGAAGAATAAAAGCTCTAGAGTGAATAAACTTTAATTGCAAAAATCAAAAAAAGATGGAGAGCTGGCTTTACCAAACTTTAGATTTTATTATTGGGGAATTAATATTCGCTATATTACATTTTGGATTTATGGTATAGGCGATCAAGATCACCCTTCATGGTTACAGCTGGAGGAAAATTCAGTACTGGGGTTTTCGTTAGCTTCTTTATCAGGAGCTCATCTTCCCTTTTTGTTCTCCAGAATAGGTAAACAAGCTCTTAACCCTATTGTTAAACATACTTTAAAAATCTGGTTTCAATTTCGTAGATTTTTTGAATTAAATGATTTTTTACTTTCTAGTAATATTTATTTGAAATTTCTTTTTTAAACCAACTTTGGATAAGGCTTTTCTAACATGGAAAATTAAGGGAATAAAAACGTTTTTAGATTTGTTTTTGCAAGACTGTTTAATGTCTTTTTCACAGTTAATGGATAAATATGATATCTCGAATACACATTTTTTCAGGTATTTACAGGTTGGAAATTTCTTACGTGATTTTTTACCAAATTACCCCTTGATCTGCTCTTCAAATTTGGCTCATGTTATTAATAGCTATCATTTATAAACAGTTAATGAATGCTCGCACATCACCTAATGATAGGATTCAACGCCCCCTGGGAAGTAGAACTTCAACATTCACTCTCAGATAAGCAATGGAGTAAAATTTATTATTTAGTTAATAATTTATCTCTCTGCGTACACCATATTTTAATTCAGTTTAAGATAGTACATAGATGTCCAAAGATAAATTGGCGCATATTTTTCCTAATATATGCCCTATTTGTGATAGATGTAATGCAGAAGCGGCTACTCTAACCCATTTGTTTTCATCATGTGTAAGTTTAAATAATTTTTGTAGAGATGTGTTTTGAATATTATCTAAAGTTATAGATATGGATGTTCAACCTAATCCACACAGCAATTTTTGGGATTTCCCAGAGGAAGCAAGCAAAGTGTCTGCCTCCGCCAAACATGTGATAGCTTTTTCAACTTTACTGGGTAGGAGAGCTATGTTGCTACACTGGAAAGAATCTAACTCACCCACTGTTAGCTATTGGCTGTCCTCCATCATGTCATGTTTAAGCTTGGAGAAAATTAGAAGCCGGACATTTGATACATCTTTTGATTTTGAACAAGTCTGACAACCCTTTATTCATTATTTTCACATGATTTAATTTATCTTTATCTATCTATCTATTTGTTTATTTATTTAATCTTTATTCTCTTTGGAGAATATCCTTGTCCATGAAGGTTCGGAAGGATGAGTTTTTTTTCTCTCTCTCTCTTTCTTTTTAAAGTGTATCCTCATTTGGACTGCCCAATCTTTCTTTTTCTCTTTTTTGATTTAGTTTACTTAGTGGGGTTTTTCTTTCTCTATCAATAAAATTACGAATCTTTTTTTTACGATTGCCATGAGGAGTTGTAATGTCTCTCTGCCCTTTGTATATATAACAGCATAATATATTACCTATTTGTGTTTGATATTATATGCTTTTTGTCTTTAATATTGCTGTTTATATGTCTTTTATATTATCTACTTGTTTAACTCCTCTTTCGATTTGTATTTGTATATTCATTATTTGAAAATCTATATAAAAGATTGAATAATGAAATGAAATGACTGTGGCGGTGAAATCATTGGGTATATTTAAAGTGGAGGTCGATGAGTCATTGATTAATCAGGGCATCAGAGGTATGGGGATGAGACAGGAGAACAGGATCGTGAAGAATAAAAAATCAATCATGATGGAATGATGGAGCAGAATCGATGGGCTGAATGGCCCAATTCTGCTCCTATGTCTTATGGGTGGCAATGAAGGTGCCAGAGTGCTGTAAGAGCCTGTCTGCTATACTAATGTTAAAATAATTTTTCTAACCTGATAGGCTCCATCTAGGAATGTCAACCAACCGCAATTTACTTGCTCGAATTCTTTGGAAATGACTGTTGTGGATCACTGTTTGCAGCTAAGAACTCCAACACAAGATGGCAGTGTTGAAAAGAATGAACACCGAATCTCCTTTGTGAAAAATGTCTTTACAAACAAGGGCGTGTGGGATACTGGGATAGCAGGTGCTTGCCACATCCTGCCCCCAAACCCTCCCCACGCACCCACAGAACCCAATTAAAATATTTCCAGCGTTCTTTTTTCACATTATTTCACACAGGCCAGCCTGAGCTTCAGTACGTCTATGCATACGTGCACGATTGCACACATGCAGATAGTTGAATTGGGGAGGCTAGAATGTGGAAGAACGTTGTGATGCACGGTCGTGTGTGCTCAGATATATGCTTGTGATTTAACTGCATGCTTGCTCGTATGTAGGGGTACGCTAGTTATTGAGAACTATGAGTAGGGCAGCTGTGCAGCAGTGAATGATTTTAATATGCACTGAACTGCCTCACCACATTATAAGCATCACGATGGAGTGTGGCCTGAGAGACTGTTGCTGCCTCTCCTCCCAGAAGCATGGGGAAACGTGTCCAGGCTGCATGAAGGAGAGCCGAACTGACTTTTAACTTCCATTCTGCAGATATTTGTGGTAATACGAAATCTACTCTAGGAATGTGTTTATCTCTCTGTACTCTGTGAGTAATATGCACAGAACTGCAATTAAATATATTTAGATGGATTTGAATAATAGTTTGCTCATTTCACTGAGGGCATCTGCAGGACCAATTTACCAGTACCCTGAGACCTCATCCTTAATGATCAACTCTGACATCTTCCCAACACTGAGGTGAGATGAACTGGCCTACAGTTTCCTTTTCCTTTCTCTCTCCTTTTTTGAAGAGTGTGGTGACTTTGGCAATTTTCCCATCTTCCGGAACCATTCCAGAATCCAGTGATTCTTGAAAGATCATGCCTGATGTCTCCACAATCTCTTCAGAACTCTGGAGTGTACACTATCTGGTAGAGGTAACTTATCTACCTTCAGACCTTCCAGCTTTCCAAGAGTCTTCTCTCTAGTCATGGCAGCTTCTCACACTTCACAAACCCTGTCACTGGAGCCGCCACCTTCCTGCTAGTGTCTTCCACAGTGAAAATGGATGCCAAATGATTGGTCTGTTTCTTTGCTATTTCATAGCCTCCCATTACTACCAGTCCAGCGTGATTTTGCAATGGTCCAATATCCACTCTCACCTCTCTTTTACACTTCATGTATCTGACGAAACTGATGGTATTAAACTCTTTAATATAATTGCTAAGCTTACTTCTGTATTGCATCCTGACCTTCCTAGTGATATTATTATTGCCTTCTGTTGCTTTTTGAAAGCTCCCCAATCCTCTAACTTCCCACTAATTTTCACTCTATTGTATGCTGTCTCTTTGGCTTTTATGTTGGCTTTGACTTCTCTAGTTAGCCATGGTTTGTTATCTTTCCTTTAAAGTGCTTCATCCTCTCTGGGATGTATATATCCTCAGTTTTCTGAATAGGTTTCAGAAATTCCAGCCATTGCTGCTCTACTGTCTGCCCTGCCAGTGTTCTTTTCCAATCAATTCTGGCCAACTCCTCTCCATTTTTCTGTAATTCCCTTTACTCCACTGTAATGCTGATACATCTGACTTTAGCATCTCCTTCTCAGATTTCAGGGTGCAATCAATCAAATTATGATCACTTTCCCCTGAGGTTTCTTTTACCTTAGGTCTCTAGTCAATTCTGCTTTATCGCACAACACCCAATCCAGAATAGCTGGCCTTCTAGTGGGCTCAACCAGCAGCTGCTCTAGAAAGCCCTCTCATAGGCACTTTGGAAATCCCCCTCTCCAGTAATCCAGCACCAACTTGATTTTCCCAATCTACCTGCTTATTGAATTCCCCCAAGACTGTTGCAATATTGCCTTTCTGCATGTATTGCATTGAATCTTATTCTTTCTGTGAGCAAAGTTAACAAACTTTGAATATAACTTATCAATTCTTTGAATTTTGCTGTACGCAGAACGTCAGATATGAATATTCTGAGTAAGTTTATTTGTCTGTGAAATGTTGTGACTGTGTTACTGTTATGCTTTGGACAATGGAGAAATCAGCCCAGGAATGGGTCTCCAGTGAGGCTGTCTATTCTGCTCATAGCCCACCAGTAAATTGTACCACAATCATCCTCAGTCTAATCAGAAAAACAACTTTTTGTAGGTATTATAGTTTCATCTAAAATCATGGGAACTATTGTGCAAATGCAAATATAAATGTATAGCAATAAATGAGGTGAAAATGAAGTAACAATGAACAAGTAAATTTATGTGTTCATAAAGTGTGATGATTGGTTGTGGGAACAGCTGAAACAGAATGAGTGTTGTTTTTGTTCCAGAGCTTGATGGTTGGGGGTAGCAACTGTTGTTGAACTTGAAGAAACTCAGTGCAATTGTTGTTTGAACCAAACATTAGAGATGGGAGGAAATGTGATCTAAATGACTTTGGCCATAGAATGATTGTTGGTTCCAGATGGGGTGGACTGAATATATCAGGAAGTGCTGATCTTTGGGACTTTCACTCACAACAGTATAGAGAGTGGACCAAAAAACAAACAAAAAAAAACATCCAGTGAGAAGCAGTTCTGTTGGTGAAAACGTTTTGTTAATGAGAGGTCAGAGGCGAATGGCCAGATGGGCTCTTGCTGACAGGAACTCCAATAACCATGTGTTGCAACAGCGTGGTGCAAATGAGCATCTCTGAATGCTGAGCCTTGAAATAGATTGGCTACAGCTGCAGAGGACTACGAACATACAGTCGGTCGCCTCTTTATTAGGTCGAGGGTTTACCTAATAAAGGGGCCACTGAGTGTATTGTAACCTGTGATCAAATCCTCAACGTGTGTGCAGCAGCTGTTTCTAGGCTATTATTCGTGAGTGGGAACGTGAATGATGCCAACGTTCATTCTGGATCTGGCAGCTAACAGGGCACCTGAAATCGGGGCCTTACTGAGAACGGAAGGGCACACTTCCACTCTGACCATTTGAGATTGCTTTTAGTTTAACACCACATACCCTGGAAGGGAAGGGAGGGAGTCAGTCTGAGTGAAGAAATGGAATGAGGAATTGCTCCTAATATGGTTAAAGAGCTGACGGTGAAAGAAGCTGCGTACTTCATAGTGAGGCTTGCCACAGTTCCACTTATGTGACAAAGTGCACGTTCAGTGTGGCTTATGGCAACTAACAACTTCAAACAAACTCATTCGACGAAGTCCAGCTTGTTCAACTTCGAATGAGTTCGCTCCGCTCTGAAACATCTTGACTGTGCGGCCGCTTTTTTGTACAATGGCGAACTCGACCCCGGAATGTGCTCCTGGTGAAGATGTTAACTCGTCCTACAACCCGCCCGTAATTATCGTCACATTCATCCTCGGGATTGTTGGAAATACGGTTGCTTTGTGGATCTTTTGTATTCATGTGAAGTCCCGGAAACCGAGTATTGTGTATTCACTGAATCTGATGATTGCGGACACTCTGTTAATGTGCTGTCTACCCTTCCGAGCTGATTATTTTCTCCGAGGGAAGGACTGGATTTTTGGTGAAGGACTGTGTCGACTGAACGTGTTCATGATTTCCCTGAACCGGATTGGCAGCGTCTTTTTCCTCATGGTTATTGCGATCGATCGTTACCTTAAGGTGGTTCATCCACTTCACAAAGTAAACAAGATCCCTACAAGGTGTGCGGTGATGATAGCCGGCGGTCTGTGGATTGTAGCGGTGGCTATTTGTTTGCACTTGCTGTTCGCCAAACATGACTTCAAACAGCACAACATGACAAACTGTGAGCCTTTCAGCATTAACAAGGCTCTGAGTCCCACAGCAGTTTGGACAGACTTTATTTTTATATTCTTTCAGTTTCTTTTGCCAGTTTCAGTAATCCTCTTCTCTACGTCCTCCATCATCTGGAGGTTACGGCAGATGGAAGCTGGAATGCGGGGTAAATATAAGCGAACTGTGAAACTTGTGACAGCCGTGGCTGCAGTTTTTGTCATTTGCTTCTTGCCCACCAGTGTTGCTGTGGTCGCGGTTTTGGTCACTAAGCTAAGAAGTCCCTTCGACTGCAAGTCGTATCACACAGCAGTGAATATCTTTTACAATACGCTGTTTATAACGTATCTGAACAGTGTGGTCGATCCCATTGTTTACTATTTTTCTACTTCGCAGTTTCAACATGCTTTCGAGAAGGCTCTATTTGATCTTAATTTAAGCTCTTCCAAATCAGCCACTGAACCCGGAACATCCAGGGAGGAGCAGACTGTGGATCAGCAAACGAGCTCTGTAACAGCTTTCTGATCGCTCAGGGTCCGCGTGAACTAGATGCCCTCAAAGCAAAGGTGATTAATGCGCCCGAAATCAGAAATTTATCAAATGGTAATAATTTTCTGAAGGGTAAGTTGATCTGAACGAACAAGTTCCGTAATACACTTCCCTTTCTGTAAAGGAGAGATTGCATCTTATCTACAAAACTAACTTTATTTCAGAGCTTGTTCGTTAAGAAATTCTTCCTTTCTTTAAAGCAGTTTCCCCAATTTTTTTTATGCCTTGGGGGCCTTACAGTTATCTGAGGGGTCGGTGGACCACAGGTTGGAAATCCTGTTTTAAGTGAAAGGGTTCTGTGTTATGTATGGGTATTTAGGATTTCCTCTTTCCATAGAAGCAACTGCTTCCTCAGATGAATTCAACCTGCGTGTCTCCATTGTAGCTAGCTTCTACCCGTTATAGTGGGCCAATCTCAGGTTGACTGACTGCCCATCAGTATCTGCGGTAATCTATTCATCCAAGTACAACACTACCTATGGACTTTCAGTCAGAAGGGAAGTGATGTTAGGAGTTGCTGGGATGGTGCCAAGCTGCATGCACCCATATCGTGATGGTACTGGAACCGGATTCTAGAAAAAAGCCTATTCTAGTGAACTGGAGACAGGAACCGAAGTGCTGGTTCGAAATTAGAGAATTTATTTTCAGTAGATAAAATTGAAATCTGGAATGAAGAAGGGATGTCAGTCTTGAAGAAGGATTATCAGGATTTGCAACAGAGATGACTATGAACTTCTTTAACTAGAGGTGGCGAATCTGTGGAATTCTTTGCCACGGATGACTGCAGAGGGCGTCAGCCGAATTACGTCCTCGAGCGGTTGTACTTTCTTTGCATTGTTACACGACTAAAGAAGCTATTCTTCGAGGAGCCAGAGAGAAACGGAAATTACTCTTTAATTAAACAGACATTCGTATAGTTGAAGATTATCCCCCCGAAATCTTGACCGAAAGAAAGAAATATCGAGAAGTTATGAGTGAAATGTATAAATTAGATTTAAATCCCTCTCTTCACTTTCCAGCAAAGCTGATAATTTTCCGTGAAAAATCTCAACCATTGAGAATCTACTCTCCTCACGAGGGATGGGAGTATATTAAAAAGTTTAAAGTTAAGCCTACTGAATAAAATATTAAAGTTACATCGATTATTCAATAGCCAATTTTGAAGTATCTGTTGTATGAGTTGTTGATGGAGCTTTTGAGTTAAGTACATGTTATACCTTTTCACTCTCTGGTATGGGACGTGGTCGATTTAATTTTGTTTTTTACCTTAATTAATACATATATAACTGTTTTGTAGGGAACGTTTATGGTATTGTACTTTAGTGATCCGTGTAGGAGCTGTTGTGTATTAATCTTTGTATTTTTTATTTGTTTCTGTACTTATAGTTTTAGGTCTGTTATGTACATATATTCATTTATTTTTCTTTTTCGAGAGAAAGAATATACTTTGTAACAATATTTACTCGGATTTATTCTTTCTTTTGAATATGTGTTTAAGCTACTTTAGCTGATTCTAAGATGGCCGAGGTTGATTATGTTTTTATTAATGTTAGACACAACATTATAGTAGTTGAATTCTGTTTGTGCCTTTTATTATAGCTATTTTCCGTGGGAATTTTTTTTTATATATGGAGCTGCAAGTTGGAGAACAGGGTCAAAGTTGATTAGTTAGCATGGGACCAGCCTATTGGTTTCTTCCTTTCTATCTATTGGGCGGGGGGAGGGGGCAGGGGTCTATTACAGTCGGTGTTTTTCTTGATTGGGCAGTTCTTTTGATGGATTTCTCTATCGTAAATGTGTCACCCCTTCCGTTTGTACCCGCGTTTGGTTTAATCTGTACTTAAGTAACATTTCTTTTATATAATATTAAACTCAATTTTAAACATGGATGTTATTAAAATGAACATAATATCTTGGAATTGGAACGGTGTCAATCATCCCATTAAACGTAAAAAGGTTGTTAAGAAATTAAACACACAATGCTGGTACTATTTTTGCGCAAGAAAATCATATACGAAAACAGGATGGGGATAGATTTTTTCGCTTTTGGAAAGGTTCTCTTTTTCACTCACTGTCGGATAGTAAAACAAGAGGCGTTTCTATATTCCTTAGTCTCAAAACCCTTTTTGTACACCTTAATTCTACTACTGATTTGATTGGAAGATATTTAATTGTTACTGATTTATTATGCGAGCAAAAGGTAACTCTGGTGTGTGTATACGCACCTAATGTAGATAATTCTGATGTTTTAAAGAAACTTTTTTCAGTGTTCCCGAATCTCAATGAATATAAACTGATCATGGGTGGTGACTTTAACTGTTGCTTAAATCCTGCGATTGACAGGTCATCAACCAATCCGTCGCGTCCTAATAAAGCGGCATCTTGTATTAACTCTTTTTTATTAGAATATGGCCTTGTCGATATTTGGAGATATAGACACCCGAATGATAAAGCTTTCTCCTTCTTTTCACACGTCCATCACAAATATTCTCGAACTGATTACTTTTTTTTAGATACACGTCTGTTGAACTCCGTTGTTGAATGTGCGTATGACATCATTGAGCTTTCAGATCACGCGCCTTTAAAGTTAACTTTTAAGCTCCCGGATAGAGTTTTGAAAATCTCACAATGGAGATTGAACCCCGTTTTGTTACGGGGTCCAGCTTTTGTTAATTTTAAGGAGCAAATTTCTATATTTTTTGAATTTAATACAAAGGAAGGAATGTCAAATCTGCTTATATGGGACACCTTGAAATCTTTTTGACGGGAGAGATAATCTCATATTCAGCAGCCTTGAGAAACAAAATTAAAGCGGAATTGTCAGTGCTTATTAATAAAATTAAACAGATAGATAAAGCGTATACAGTTAAACCTACTGAAGACCTTTATGAAGAAAGGGTCGAACTTCAATCACAGTATGATTTACTTCGGACCTTTCCCACTGAACAGCAAATTTTTAAATCTAAAAGTTCATTTTATATACATGGGGAAAAATCTGCTGAACTTTTAGCGGGTCATTTAAAGGCTGGGATGGTCAGAAGACAGATTTTAAAAATTCGCCGGCCAGATAGAACAGAAACTTTAGATCCTTATGAAATTCAAAAGATATTTATGGACTTTTATTCTAATCTTTATAAATCTGAATTCTCTGATAGTAATATCACTATGAATAGATTTTTGCAAAGTCTAAACATACCTCAAATTTCGATTCAAGATGCTGATATGTTAGATGCACCTATTAAACAAGAGGATATAGCCAAGGCTATATCCTCTATGCAATTAGGTAAAGCTCCGTGACCTGATGGTTATACGGTAGAATTTTATAAGACCTTTCACGAAACGCTTATACCACATGTTCATCAAACGTTCACTGATTCTACATCTTCTGGGAACCTTCCTAAAACTTTTTATGAAGTACTAATTTCATTGATTCTATAAAAAGGGAAAGACCCACTGGAATGTGTATCCTATGGACATATTTCTTTACCGAATGTAGATTTTAAAATCCTCTGTAAGATTCTAGCAAATGGCCTTGAGAGTATATTGCCTAATGTTATCTCAAACGATCAAGCAGGTTTTATTAAAAATAGGTACTCACATTTTAATATTCGAAGATTATTCAATATCATTTATTCACCTTCAACCTAAGAATCTGAATGTGTTGTTTCTTTGGAGGCAGAGAAAGCCTTTGATAGGGTGGAGTGGCCTTATCTATTTCAGGTTTTGAAGAGGTTCAATTCTGGTCCAGGATTTATCTCCTGGATTAAATTGATTTATCATGCCACGGTAGCTGTGGTTCTCACTAACAACCAAAAGTATCCTTGCTTTAGATTATATAGAGGTACCCGTCAGGGCTGTCCCCTTAGCTCTCTATTATTTAATTTGGCTTTCGAACCACTTGCTATTGCAATAATAATTAATAACCTCAACCATCAAGCTCTAGAACAAAAACGACACTCATTCTGTTTCAGCTGTTCCCACAACCAATGATCACACTTTATGAACACTTTACATTGTTACTTCATGCTCACCTCATTTATTGCTATTTATTTATATTTGCATTTGCACAATGGTTCCCATGCTGAACTTCTCTATGATTTTAGATGAAATTATAATACCTACAAAGAGTTGTTTTTCTGATTAGACTGAGGAAGATTGTGCTACAATTACTGGCGGGCTATGAGCAGAATTGACAGCCTCACTGGAGACCCATTCCTGGGCTGATTTTTCCATTGTGCAAAGCAGAACAGTAACACAGTCACAACATTTCAGAGACAAGTAAGCTTATTCAGAATGATCATATATGACGTTCTACATACAGCAAAATTCAACGCATTGCTAAGTTGTATTCAAAGTTTGTTAACTTTGCTCCCAGAAAGCATAAGATTCAATGCAATGCATGCAGAAAAGCAATATTACAACAGTCACGGTGGAATTCAATATGCAGGTAAATTGGGAAAATCAAGTTGGTGCTGGATTACTGGAGAGGAGGATTTCCAGAGTGCCTATGAGAGGGCTTTCTAGAGCAGCTGCTGGTTGAGCCCACTAGACGGCCAGCTATTCTGGATTAGGTGTTGTGCGATAAACCAGAGTTGATTAGAGAGCTTAAGGTAAAAGAAACCTCAGGGGAAATTGATCATAATTTGATTGCATTCACCCTGAAATCTGAGAAGGGAAGTTAAAGTCAGATGTATCAGTATTACAGTGGAGTAAAGGGAATTACAGAAGCATGAGGGAGGATTTGACCAGAATAACTGGCAGGGCTGATAGTAGAACAGCAATACCTAGAATTTCTGGAAGCTATTCAGAAAACTGAGGATATATACATCCCAGAGAGGATGAAGCACTTTAAAGGAAAGATGACAAACCATGGCTAACAAGAGAAGTCAAAGCCAACATAAAAGCCAAACAGACGGCATATAATAGAGTGAAAATTAGTGGGAAGTTAGAGGATTGGGGAGCTTTTAAAAAGCAACAGAAGGCATTAAGAATATCACTTGGAAGGTAAGGATGCAATACAGAAGTGAGCTAAGCAATAATATTAAAGAGTTTAATACAAACAGCTTCCTCAGATACATAAACAATAAAAGAGAAGTGAGAGTGGATATTGGACCATTGCAAAATCACGCTGGACTGGTAGTAATGGGAGGCTATGAAATAGCAAAGAAACAGACCAATTATTTGGCATCCATTTTCACTGTGGAAGACACTAGCAGGAAGGTGGAGGCTCCAGTGACAGGGGTCGTGAAGTGTGAGAAGCTGCCATGACTGGAGAGAAGACTCTTGGAAAGCTGGAAGGTCTGAAGGTAGATAAGTTACCTCGACCAGATACTGTATGCTCCAGATTTCTGAAGAGATTGTGGAGATATCAGGCAATATCTTTCAAGAATCACTGGATTCTGGAATGGTTCTGGAAGATGGGAAAATTGCCAAAGTCACCACACTCTTCAAAAAAGGAGAGAGAAAGGAAAAGGAAACTGTAGGCCAGTTCATCTCACCTCGGTGTTGGGAAGATGTCAGAGTTGATCATTAAGGATGAGGTCTCAGGGTACTGGTAAATTGGTCCTGCAGATGCCCTCAGTGAAATGAGCAAAACATTATTCAAATCCATCTAAATATATTTAATTGCAGTTCTGTGCATATTACTCACAGAGTACAGCGAGATAAGCACATTCCTAGAGTAGATTTCGTGTTACCACAAATATCTGCAGAATGGAAGTTAAAAGTCAGTTCTGCTCTCCTTCATGCAGCCTGGCCACGATTCCCCATGCTTCTGGGAGGAGAGGCTGCAACGGTCTCTCGGGCCACACTGCATCGTGATGTTTAGAATGTGGTGAAGCAGTTCAGTGCGTATTAAAATCATTCACTGCTGCACAGCTGCCCTACTCATAGTTCTCAATAACTAGCGTACCTCTGCATACGAGCATGCATGCAGTTAAATCACAAGCATATATCTGAGCACACACGACCGTGCATCACAACGTTCTTCCACATTCTAGCTTCCCCAATTCAACTATCTGCATGTGTGCAATCGTGCACGTATGCATAGACGTACTGAAGCTCAGGCTGGCCTGTGTGAAATAATGGAATAAACAACGCTGGAGATATTTTAATTTGATTCTGTGGGTGCGGCGGGAGGGTTTGGGGGCAGGATGTGGAAAGCACCTGCTATCCCAGTATCCCACACGCCCTTGTTTGTAAAGACATTCTTCACAAGGGATGTTCGGTGTTCATTCTTTTCAACACTGCCATCTTGTGTTGGAGTTCTTAGCTGCAAACAAGTGATCCACAACAGTCATTTCCAAAGAATTAGAGCAAGTAAATTGCTGTTGGTTGACATTCCTAGATGGAGCCGACCAGGTTAGCATAATTATTTTAACATTAGTATAGCAGAGAGGCTCTTACAACACTCTGGTAACTTCATTGGCACCCATAAGACATAGGAGCAGAATTGGGCCATTCAGCCCATCGATTCTACTCCATCATTCCATCATGATTGATTCATTATTCTTCTCAATCTCGTTCTCCTGCCTCATTCCCATACCTTTCATGCCCTGATTAATCAAGAACCCATCAACCTCCACTTTAAATGCACCAAATGATTTCACCACCAAAGTCATCCGTGGCAAAGAATTCCCCAGATTTGCCACCCTCTGGTTTAAGAAGTGCATAGTCATCTCTGTTGCAAATCCTGATCATCCTTGGGAAACAGAACTTAACCTTACTATCCCTATTGAGAATTGGGATAAAATTCTTCAATTAGTCAATTTATCATCTATATGTGCTAAACATTCATTAATATAGTTTAAAGTTGAGCACAGGGCTCATATGTCCAAGGATAAGTTGGCTCGTTTTTATTCCTATATAAATCCTATATGTGACAGATGTCATTCTGAGATAGCGTCTTTATCTCAAATGTTTTGGTCAGGTCCGCTTTTGAAAAAATATTGGAAAGACATTTTCGATATTTTTCCACGGTATTGAACATTGATTTACAACCTCATCCTATTACTGCAATTTTTGGTTTACCAATAATGGACTCAATCCATTTATCTTCTTCTGCTTGTCGAATGATTGTATTTCTTACATTAATGGCTAGAAGATCTATTTTGTTGAATTGGAAATAAATTAATCCCCCTACTGTATTTCATTGGCTTTCTCAAACTATGTTATGTCTAAATTTGGAGAAAATTAGAAGTGTTGTATTTCACCCTTCTATTAAATTTGAAAAGACATGGAGACCATTTATTCAATATTTTCATATGATGTAATTTGACCCTGCTCCAAACCTATTCGTTTTTCCGCTTTTGATTATACATATGTTGAGACAATCGGATTTGGCAACACTGATGATTTTGTATTTTTTTTTATTAAAGATACTATAAACAGCCCCTTATTCATTATATTTTTTCTTCCTTTTTTCTCTTTATTAGTTATTAGGCTTTAGATTACTTTTTCTTAGGGTTATTTTTTTTTTTGTTTTTCTCTTTTCTTTTTTTTACATATATATGATATACCAAGTTTTGCTTTGTTTATATGATAATTGTATCATTCATGATTTCGGAAGACTTGACTATATTGTAACTATTGATTGTGTATCCTTTCATGTTCAGTTTAAAATTTGAAGTTTGTAATCCCACTATCTATGTATTAATCTTATCATGTTGATATTAATAATAAGAAGAAGAAGATTAAAAAAGAAGGAAAAGATTACTGCAGATACTGATGGGCAGTCAGTCAACCTGAGATTGGCCCACTATAACGGGTAGAAGCTAGCGACAATGGAGACACGCAGGTTGAATTCATCTGAGGAAGCAGTTGCTTCTACGGAAAGAGAAATCCTAAATACCCATACATAGCATACAACCCTTCCCATTAAACCAGGAAATCCAATCTGTGTTCCACCGACCCTTCAGGTAATTGTAAGACCCCAAGGCATTAAAAAAATTGGGGAAGCTGCTTTAAAGAAAGGAAGAGTTTCTTAACGAACAAGCTCTGAAATAAACTGAGTTTTGTAGATACGATGCAATCTCTTCTCTACATAAAGGGAAGTGTATTAGGGAACTTGTTCGTTCAGATCAACTTACCCTTCCGAAAAAATATTACCATTTGATCATTTTCTGCTTTCGAGCGCATTAATCACCTTTGCTTTGAGGGCATCTAGTACACGCGGACCCTGAGCGATCAGAAAGCTTTTACAGAGCTCGTTTGCTGATCCACAGTCTGCTCCTCCCTGGATGTTCCGGGTTCAGTGGCTGATCTGGAAGAGCTTAAAATGAGATCAAATAGAGCCTTCTCGAAAGCATGTTGAAACTACGAAGTAGAAAAATCGTAAACAATGGGATCGGCCACACTCAGATACGTTCAGATACGTTATAAACAGCGTATTGTAAAAGATATTCACTGCTGTGTGATACGACTTGCAGTCGAAGGGTCTTCTTAGTTTAGTGACCAAAACCGCGACCACAGCAACACTGGTGGGCAAGAAGCAAATGACAAAAACTGCAGCCACGACTGTCACAAGTTTCACAGTTCGCTTATATTTACCCCGCATTCCAGTTTCCATCTGCCGTAACCTCCAGATGATGGAGGACGTAGAGAAGAGGATTACTGAAACTGGCAAAAGAAACTGAAAGAATATAAAAATAAAGTCAGTCCAAACTGCTGTGGGACTCAGAGCCTTGTTAATGCTGAAAGGCTCACAGTTTCTCACGTTGTGCTGTTTGAAATCATGTTTGTCTATCAGCAAGTGCAAACAAATAGCCGCTGCTACAATCCACAGACCGCCGGCTATCACCACCGCACACCTTGTAGTGATCTTGTTTACTTTGTGGAGTGGATGGACCACCTTAAAGTAACGATCGATCGCAATAACCATGAGGAAAGAAGACGCTGCCAATCCGGTTCAGGCAAATCATAAAAATGTTCAGTCGACACAGTCCATCACCAAAAATCCAGTCCTTCCCTCGGAGAAAATAATCAGCTCGGAAGGGTAGACAGCACAATAACAGAGTGTCCGCAATCATCAGATTCAGTGAATACACAATACTCGGTTTCTGGGACTTCACATGAACACAAAAGATCCACAAAGCAACCGTATTTCCAACAATCCCGAGGATGAATGTGATGATAATTACGGGCGGGTTGTAGGACGAGTTAACATCTTCACCAGGAGCACATTCCGGGGTCGAGTTCGCCATTGTACTAAAAAGCGGCCGCACAGTCAAGATGTTTCAGAGCGGAGCGAACTCTTTCGAAGTTGAAGAAGCTGGTCTTCGTCGTATGAGTTTGTTCTCCTGTGGGTGGGGTATATGGGCGGGATGAAATAGTCAAGAGCACCAATAAGTTGTGCGGTCAAATCATTGACAACGTTCCGGAAAAACTAGAAGCAGAATCATTCAAATGAAGTAACAATAAAATACATTTAGTTTGTATTGCCAGGCTTGAAATTCTGCAGTACTTCGTTTTCTTGTTGAGTGCTTGAACAAGTTTACATTAACAATTAACTAATCATGGGGCATAATTTTAATCTGATTGGAGGGAGGTATAAGGGGATATCAGGGGCAGAGTTTTTTAAGCAGCGAGGTTGGGTGCGAGGAACACGCTGCCAGGTTTGGCGGTGGAGGCAGATACATCAGGGGCATTTCAGGCACATGGATGACAGAAAAATGGAGGACTATGTAGGACGGAAGGATTAGACTGATCTTAAAGTCGATTAAAATGTCGCCAACATTGTACTGTAATATGATATGCTCTTTATAAGGGGGGGGGGGGGGTGCTGTTCTGTAATAGAAATCAACCCCAAAAATTATATCACTCTGTAATTGAAGTTATTTTTACAAAATCTCCTCACGACAATTCATATCAAAATGCATTTGAATAGGAATTAAAACCAGAAAACGAATGAAACTCCCAGCATGTCAACTAATGACAGAAGAGCTTATGCTTCAGCATGTAGGTCTCTTTTTATTTTCAATTTCAGCAGTTTTTGATTGTCTTTGGACGTAGAGATGCCTCTCTGAACATCACCTGATATCAGTGAAGGTGCTCTGTTTAACAAACACTTTTTATATTTTCAGGAAATGTGATAGAGACGTCCTCTTGTTTGGGGAAGTGATCACCCCGAATGGGATCTGACAGCGCATTAACCAGATACTAGATTCGGCGAGAACACAGCATTGTATTCGAATTCCATTATTTCTGAACACCAGGGATATAGATAGAGTAAATGCAAGAACGGTTTTCACTGAAATTGGGTGGGACGGCAACTAGATGTCCTGGGTTAAGGTGGGGGAGTGAAAAGATTAAGGGGAACGGGGGCTGGGGATTTCTTCACTCGGAGGGTTGCGAGAGGGTGGAACCAGCTGCCAGCACAAGTGGGGCATGAAAGTTCAATTTAAACGTATAATAGAAGTTACCATAGGTACATGGATGGTAGAGCTGTGGAAAGCTTTGGTACCGGTGCAGATCAATGCTAACTGGCAGATTAAATGGTTTAGTACGCAATACATAGGCCAAAGGGCATGTTTCTGTGCTGTACGTTTCTATGTTTCTGATTTTACATGACAATAAAATATCGACAAAGCAGTTGTATTTCTGACTAGTCCTAGGACGATTGTTATAATAATTACTGGTGGGCTGTGAGTAGAATCGACTACCTCGATGGAGACACGTTGCTGGGCTGAATTGTCCATTGTTCAAAACGCCACAGTAAACACAGTCACCGTCTCCGAGATAAGAAAACTTAATCAAAGATGAAAATATCTTCATACAGCAAAACTCAGAACATCAGTAAGTTGTGTCCAAATTATTAGCAGTGCTGTAAAGATTTAACTCAAAGAAATATATCCAGCGTGATTAACAGAATGTAATAGCTACTCGATATTAGGTACATAAACCATTTTATAGCCCTATCAAAGCTCTGAAACTTTCTTTATTATTCAGAGTGCAGTGCCAATTCAGTTGAAATGCACCTTCTCTACCTAAACTAAAGTTGCCCCTTTGGAAGCCCACCCTACTCCAGTTCCTCTCATAAACTGATAATTTGGTCCAACAGGTGCCCCCAGTGAGCTGAGCAGAATATTATTCAAATCCATCTCATTGATTATACAGAATTGCTTTTCCGTACACTTTATTCACACAGTACAGAGAGAGACAACCGTATTCCCAGAGTAGATTTTCTGTTTCCACAAGGATCTACTGAATGAAGGTTAGAAGTGATTTCTGCTCTCTTTCATGCAGCCTGCGCATGGTTTATCATGGTTGTAGGAGGGGAGGCAGCAATAGTTCCTCGGGCCACTCTCCATTCATGGTGTTTGGGATGTGCTGAGGCAATTCAGTCTGTATTCAAGTCATTCACTGCTGCCCTACTCATAGTGATAAATACCAGGCATACGTATGCATGCACGCACTTAAGGCACAAATATATATGTGAGCACGCACATGCGCGCATGCACACGCACAACCAACCTTGCATCACAACGTTCTTCCGCAGTCACCTCACCCCAATGCAACTATCTGCATGCGTAAGTGGAAAATAATGGTACTAAGGTCAACAGAAGTATTTTGATTGGATTCTGGGGGTGGGGGGTGGGGCTGTAATAAAAGAACCTGCAGTCCCAGAACCGCACACGTTCCTGTTTGCAAAGGCATTCTTCACAAGGACTGTTGAGTTCAACACTGCCATCTCGGGTTTGAGTTCTATGCTGCAAACAAATGATGCACGAATTTCATTTCAAAAGAATTCATGATCAAAAAAACTCAGTGGAGAGTAAATTTCTCAAGAACAGCCACTCTGCCCTTATCGGCAGGTTTCTGGTGTTCCCACAACCACTGATTTCACGTTAAGGACGCTTTATCTTGTTACTGCATGTTCTCGTTAGACATTGCTGTTTACTGTACTTATATCTCAGTTTGCACAGTCTGGTGTTCATCGGTCCCGTTAACAGTTACGTGATCTATAGATTTGTTCAGTATGTCCGCAGGAAAAAGAATCTCAGGGTTGTGTGTGTGTGGTGACACGTATGAGCTCTGATATTAGATTTTACTTTGAAATGTCAACATGATTGTCTGATTAGATATCTGCATTAATGAGCGGGGGATAGGTGTATCTAATAAAGTGGCCACTGAGTGTGTACTGGGATTTAGGCAAAAGTCCATAATGGCCACTGGCCACTGTGAGCGCAGGGATACTGCAGGTACGGTACCTGCTGACCAGAATTCCGGGCAGTCCTGCTGATCTCAATCTGGGAAATACTTCAGATTCTACAGGATCTCCCAGAGTATCAGAGCAGCCCTGCAGGCAGATTATTTAAGCAATGGAAGCACGAGCCTGTTGAAGACCAGCGGCACCACTTGCACCTCTGTCGTTCCCTCACATCGCCTGTGATTTATCCCGAAGAGGAGACAATGGCGCTTTTGCTGGCATCTTCGGAACAGCTCTATTTCCATCTTTAATATCTCCATTTTCCCCTTTCGGGGTCCTTTTCACGATCCTGACCTGGAGTTACACGGTGACCTCGGGAACCGCTCCCGGGGTGTCACGACTGCCCGCTATTCGATATGTCAGGGATGCAGCCTGAGAGAGTTAGCTCGCCTCCGGAGTTCCGGGATCTCGTGGCCCTGGAGTCGGGCGGACCGAAGGTCGGTGCCTCTGCAGGAATCCGGTGTCGCGGGAGACGGAAGATCGAAAGCAGCGAGCTGGCTGCCGGCTGTGTGCCCGGAGACCCCAGTTCTCGGGGCGCAGAGCTCGGAAAAAGCGACGCAACGGACTTCTAACATCACAGAGCAGAGAGTCGTTTGTTATGTCTCCCCTCTCGCTACGAAACGGAGATATCGCTTTCTCCCTTATTAGGGGGAGAGGGAGAGGGAGAGGGAGAGGCAGGGGGCGGAGAGAGGGAGAGAGAGAAGGAGAGAGAGAGAGGCGGAGAGTGAGGGAGAAACAGAGAGTGGGGGAGAGAGAGAGAGGGAGAGAGAGAGAGAGAGAGAGGGAGATAGAGAGAGGGAGAGAGAGAGTGAGATGGGGGGGGGGGGAGAGACTGAGAGCCTGTGGTATGTCGAATACCGGACGAACGAGTAGTCTTTGGGGTGCCTTCGCCCACCGTTGTGCGGTAACTGCGCACATGACTGCCTCATTCAACAAATACAAGGTGCCATCTGACTTTGGGAACCCCTGGCCTACAGCTGCTCAGAGTACAGAAAGAGCTTTCGGGATGGAACTGAGAAGCTCATGCCCATACTTCAGAAACTCAATGGGCAGCACACACCTCACCTACACCCACCCGACACTCCATCAGGAGGCATCTGCCTTTCCGTGGAGGACCAGAAAAACATCAAGTATTCGACTGGAATTAGGCTACTCAGACCAGTGAGTCTGCTCCACTCCCTAAGCATGTCTGAATTTCTCTTTTCAACTCCATTCTCCCAACTTCATTCTATAACCCTTAACCCCAAACAAACACCTACAAATCGTTATCTGAAATACACTCAATGATTTGACCTTCACCGCCCTGGATGACAATGAATTCCACAGATTCCCCACACTCTGCCTGAGCAAATTCCTCATCCCAGTTCTAGTGAGATGCCCACTTATTCTGAAACTGTGCCCTTGGATACAAGATCATTTGATTCTCTCCTACTGATGGAAACATCCTCTCCACTTGCACATTGTCCAGGTTTGTGGTTCTGTATATTCAGCTGTCTAATTATCTCAGAATGTAAAAAAAAATATCTGTAGGGGTGGACAGGGGTTGAGAATGCTCCTGATCTCAAGTGGTGGACATATTGCAGACCTCATGTGTATTTAATACTCTGTAATAGTTGAGAACTCTTGTATATATATATATTGATTGATTGATTGATTAAGGATTCTTGTTATAATTAATTTTAATTTCTGTGTAAATTACATACATTGCATACGTCATCACATGGTATGTGTGCGACTCCTTTGAAGTAAAAGAACTAACTTAAGACATATCTCTCAGCTCTTGTTCGCTTTTGAATTAGTTTAATATTTTGAAGTTTCAAAACATAACACAGAGTCATCAAACAATTTTGCTTCCTCGTAATCATGCAAGCAATGGAGCACAAAATGATATAATTGAAGCTGCTGTATTTAAGCAACTGTTCTTTTTGTATTTAAGGAATTGTAATAAAAGAAGTTCATCTACTTCCTCTGGTTCGGGGAAATGATTCAGCTTGAGTGGCAAGGTTCCTGAACAGAATGGTTTAAAAATATCTGAGTGGATGAAAATCTAACCTGGTGTGCAATGGAGATGCAGAGAGACATGATGGGACCAGGAAAGAGGAAACTGTCAAAACAGCAGAGGGCTTCAGAGGTATCACAACCATCTGTGATCCTTTGGCTTGTAGGGAAATATTAGAATCAAACTGTGAGTTATAAAACTAATGCTGGAGGGTAAATAGAGTCTTCGAGGGAAATATATCAGGGATTCCTATGAGGGATGAAAACCTGATGCTCAGTGGTGGGTCGTGATCCTGTTGGAAATATCAGCAAGTGTCCAGGAGAGAGTAATTTGCATGAGCACTGACACACTATCATTGTCAGCAGGTCTGATGACATTGCAGGAGTCATTCTTATTGAAGGGAGAGTTGCAAATTCAGGTTCACTCGGTCAGAGTGAGCAAATTGAAACAATTAGTGCTGAGTTGGCAGAGAGTGATGAATGGATCTGGAGAAGGAAAGGTCTTTGAAAAGGGACCCAGTCTTGTGGAGGATTCTAGAAATGGGGAACCTCAGTGTTGAGGGCACCTGACCATGGGAACTCAGATTTTTAAGCACTTCTCAAGAGAGTCTAGAACCAGCATCACTCAAAATTCTCATGGGAATAGCAGTAGATGAATAGCCTGCAGTAAACTGCTCCTAGTGTTACACCATAAGGCCATAAGATATAGGTGCAGAGTTAGTCCATTTGGCCCATTGACTCTGATCTGCCATTTCATCATGGCTGACCTACTTTCCCTCTCAGCCCCAATCACCTGCCTTGTTTCCATATCTCTGCATGCCCTGACTAATTGAGAACCTATCAACCTCTGACTTTAATACTCCCAATGGCCTGGCATCCACAGCCACCTGTGGGAACGGATTGGACAGAGTGACCTTTCGCTGGATAAAGAAATTGTTCCTCATCTCCATTTAAAAGGCGTCCTTCTATTCTGAAACTGTGCCTTCTGGCCTTACATGACCCCACCAGAGGAAACATCCTCTCCACATACAAATCTGGTAGGTGGTAGAATGCGGCAGGAAGAAAAGAGGATGTGGAGAGAATTTTTAAAATGTTATATTAACTTAGTATTTGGGTAAAAGGAGGTTTGACAGTCACCAGAAACATAATGGGGTAAATCATTCATTTCTCACTGTGACGTTGTGCTTTGCAAAGAGAATGAACAATATGTGCACCCAAAAACCAACAATTTTAAGATTTTTAGTTGCCATGAACCACACTGAACATGCACTTTGAAACACAAATTGAACATGAACTTTGTCACACAAATGGATCTGTGACAAGCCTCACTCTATAGTAAACAGCTTCTTTCACCATCAGCTCTTTAACCATATTATGAGCAATTTCTCATTCTATTTCTTCACTCAGATTGACTCCCTCCCTTCCCATCCAGGGTATGTGGTGTTAAACTAAAAGCAATCCCAAATGGTCAGAGTGGAAGTGTGCGCTTACGTTCTCAATAAGGCCCCCGATTTCAGGTGCACTGTTAGCTGCCAGATCCAGGAGGAACGTTGGCATCATTCACGTTCCTACTCACGAATAATAGTCTAGAAACAGCTACTGCACATACGTTAAGGATTTGACCACACGTTACAATACACTCAGTGGCTACTTTATTAGGTAAATCGTCAACCAAATAAAGAGGTGACTGAGTGTATGTTCATATTCCTCTGCTGCTGTAGCCAATCTATTTCAAGGCTCAGCATTCTGAGATGCTCATTTGCATCATGCTGTTGTAACAAATGGTTATCGGAGTTCCTGTCAGCAAGAACCCACCTGGCCATTCTCCTCTGGCCTCTCTCATTAACAAAACGTTTTCACCAACAGAATTGCTTCTCACTGGATGTTTTTTTGGCTTCTTAGTCCATTCTCCAATTAAGAGCAATAATTAATTAATTTATAATATTAATTGTTATTTTTTTTACCAAATTACCCCTTGATCTGCTCTTCAAATTTGGCTCATGTTATTTTTCAGTTTAAACCTTTTCAAAAATGATTAATAGTTATCATTTATAAACAGTTAATGAATGCTCGCACATCACCTAATGATAGGGTTCAATGCTCCTGGGAAGTAGAACTTCAAAATGCACCCTCAGATAAGCAATGGAATAAAATTTATTATTTAGTTAATAATTCATCTATCTGCGCACGCCATATTTTAATTCAGTTTAAGATAGTACATAGGGCCCATATGTCCAAAGATAAATTGGTGCATATTTTTCCTAATATATGCCCTATTTGTGATAGATGTAATGCAGAAGTGGCTACTCAAATCCATATGTTTTGGTCATGTGTAAGTTTAAATAATTTTTGTAGGGATGTGTTTGGAATATTATCTAAAGTTATAGATATGGATGTTCAACCTTATCCACTTACAGCAATTTTTGGGATTTTCCCAGAGGAAGCAAGCAAAGTGTCTGCCTCCGCCCAACATGTGATAGCTTTTTCAACTTTACTGGCTAGGAGAGCTATTTTGCTATACTGGAAAGAATCTAACTCACCCACTGCTTGCTATTGGCTGTCCTCCATCATGTCATGTTTAAGCTTGGAGAAAATTAGAAGCCGGACATTTGAGACATCTTTTGATTTTGATCAAGTCTGGCGACGCTTTATTCAATATTTTCACATGATTTAATTTATCTTTATTTATTTATTTTTCTTTATTCTCTTTGGAGAATATCCTTGTCCATGAAGGGTTGGAGATGACTGGAAGGATGTGCTTTTTTTTTCTCTCTCTTTCTTTTTTAATTTTATCCTCATTTGGACTGCCCGATCTTTCCTTTTCTATCTTTATTTTCTTTCTCACTTTTTTGATTTAGTTTAGTTAGTGGGGGTTTTCTTTCCCTATCAATAAAATTTCCAATCTTTTGTTTACGATTGCTATGAGGAGTTGTAATTTCTCTCTGCCCATTGTATATATAGCAGCATAATATATTACCTGTTTGAGTTTGATATTATATGCTTTTTGTCTTTCAAATTGCTGTTTTTATGTCTTTTATATTATCTACTTGTTAAACTCCTCTTTCAAATTGTATTTGTATATTCTTTTATTTGAAAATCAATAAAAAAGATTGAAAAATGAAATTAAATGACTGTGGTGGTGAAATCATTGGGTATAGTTAAAGTGGAGGTTGATGGGTTCTTGATTAATCAGGGTATGAAAGGTATGGGGATGAGGCAAGAGAACGGGTTTGAGAAGAATAATAGATCAATCATGATGGAATAATGGAGCAGAATCGATGGGCTGAATGGCTCTTGAATTCATTTAAAATGTTTTTCGTGCATCGTTGTTGCAGCATAGAACTCCAACACAAGATGGCAGTGTTGAACACCGAACATCCCTAGTGAAGAATGTCTTTCCAAACAAGGGCGTGTGGGATACTGGGATAACAGGTGCTTTCCACATCCTGCCCCCAAACCTTCCCCACGCACCCACTGAACCCAATTAAATTATTTCCAGCGTTCTTTTTTCACCTTATTTCACACAGGCCTGCCTGAGCTTCAGTATGTATATGCATACGTGCACGATTGCACACATGCAGATTGTTGAATTGGGGAGGCTAGAATGTGGAAGAACGTTGTGATGCACGGTCGTGTGTGCTCAGATATATGCTTGTGATTTAACTGCATGCATGCTCGTATGCAGAGGTATGCTAGTTATTGACAACTATGAATAGGGCAGCTGTGCAGCAGTGAATGATTTTAATATGCACTGAACTGCCTCACCACATTATAAACATCACGATGGAGTGTGGCCTGAGAGACTGTTGCTGCCTCTCCTCCCAGAAGCATGGGGAATCGTGTCCAGGCTGCATGAAGCAGAGCCGAACTGACTTTTAACTTCCATTCTGCAGATATTTGTGGTAATACGAAATCTACTCTAGGAATGTGCTTATCTCTCTGTACTCTGTGAGTAATATGCACAGAACTGCAATTAAATATATTTAGATGGATTTGAATAATATTTTGCTCATTTCACTGAAGGCATCTGCAGGACCAATTTACCAGTACCCTGAGACATCGTCCTTAATAATCAACTCTGACATCTTCCCAACACTGAGGTGAGATGAACTGGCCTACAGTTTCCTTTTCCTTTCTCTCTCCTTTCTTGAAGAGTGGAGTGACATTGGCAATTTTCCCATCTTCTGGAACCATTCCAGAATCCAGTGATTCTTGAAAGATCATGCCTAATATCTCCACAATCTCTTCAGAAATCTGGACCGTACACTATCTGGTAACTTATCTACCTTCAGACCTTCCAGCTTCCCAAGACTCTTCTCTCTAGTCATGGCAGCTTCTCACACTTCACGTCCCCTGTCACTGGAGCCTCCACCTTCCTGCTAGAGTCTTCCACAGTGAAAATGGATGCTAAATGATTGCTCTGTTTCTTTGCTATTTCATAGCCTCCCATCACTACCAGTCCAGCGTGATTTTGCAATGATCCAATATCCACTCTCACCTCTCATTTACACTTCATGTATCAGAGGAAACTGTTGGTATTAAACTCTTTAATGTTATTGCTTAGCGTACTTCTGTATTGCATCCTGACATTCCTAGTGACATTCTTATTGCCTTCTGTTGTTTTTAAAAGCTCCCAAATCCTCTAACTTGCCACTAATTTTCACTCTATTATATGCCATCTCTTTGGCTTTTATGTTGGCCATGTGTTAGCCATGGTTTGTCATCTTTCCTTTAATGTGCTTCATCCTCTCTGGGATGGATGTATACTGAGTTTTCTGAATATCTTCCAGAAATTCTAGCTATTGCTGCACTACTGTCAGCCCTGTCAGTGTTCTTTTCCAATAATTCTGGTCAAATCCTCTCTCATGCTTCTGTAATTCCCTTTACTCCACTGTGATACTGATACATCTGACTTTAGCTTCTCCTTCTCAGATTTCAGGGTGAATTCAATCAAGTTATGATCACTTGCCCCTGAGGTTTCTTTTACCTTAAGGTCTCTAATCAATTCTGGTTTATCGCACAACACCCAATCCAGAATAGCTGGCCTTCTAGTGGGCTCAACCAGCTGCTGCTCTAGAAAGCCCTCTCATAGGCACTCTGGAAATCCCCCTCTCCAGTAATCCAGCACCAACTTGATTTTCCCAATCTACCTGCTTATTGAATTCCCCCAAGACTGTTGCAATATTGCCTTTCTGCATGTATTGCATTGAATCTTATTCTTTCTGTGAGCAAAGTTAACAAACTTTGAATACAATTGATCAATGCTTTGAATTTTGCTGTATGCAGAACGTCAGATATGAATATTCTAAACAAGTTTATTTGTCTGTGAAATGTTGTGTCTGTGTTACTGTTGTGCTTTGGACAATGTAGAAATCAGCCCAGGAATGGGTCTCCAGTGAGGCTGGCAATTCTGCTCATAGCCCACCAGTAATTGTACCTCAATCATCCTCAGTCTAATCAGAAAAACAACTCTTTGTAGGTATTATAATATTATCTAAAATCATGGGAACTATTGTGCAAATGCAAATATAAATGAAGAGCAATAAATGAGGAGAACATGAAGTAACAATAAACAAGTAAGTTTATGTGTTCATAACGTGAGATCATTGGTTGTGGGAACAGCTGAAACAGAATGAGTGTTGTTTTTGTTCCAGAGCTTGATACCAGAACTGTTGTTGAACTTGAAGAAACTCAGTGCAATTGTTGTTTGAACCAAACATTAGAGATGGGAGGAAATGTGATCTAAATGACATTGGCCATAGAATGATTGTTGGTTCCAGATGGGGTGGACTGAATATATCAGGAAGTGCTGATCTTTGGGACTTTCACTCACAACAGTATAGAGAATGGACCAAAAAACAAACAAAATAAAAACATCCAGTGAGAAGCAGTTCTGTTGGTGAAAACGTTTTGTTAATGAGAGGTCAGAGGCGAATGGCCAGATGGGTTCTTGCTGACAGGAACTCCAATAACCATGTGTTACAACAGCGTGGTGCAAATGAGCATCTCTGAAGGCTGAGCCTTGAAATAGATTGGCGACAGCTGCAGAGGACTACGAACATACAGTCGGTCGCCTCTTTATTAGGTCGAGGGTTTACCTAATTAATGTGCCACTGAGTGTACTGTAACCTGTGATCAAATCCTTAACGTGTGTGCAGCAGCTGTTTCTAGGCTATTATTCGTGAGTGGGATCGTGAATGATGCCAAAGCGCATTCTGGATCTGGCAGCTAACAGGGCAGCTGAAATCGGGGCCTTACTGAGAACGTAAGGGCACACTTCCACTCGGACCATTTGGGATTGCTTTTAGTTTAACACCACATACTCTGGATGGGAAGGGAGGGAGTCAGTCTGAGTGAAGAAATGGAATGAGGAATTGCTCCTAATAAGGGTAAAGAGCTGATGATGAAAGAAGGTGAGTACTTTATAGTGAGGCTTGCCACAGTTCCACTTATGTGACAAAGTGCAAGTTCAGTGTGGTTTATGGCAACTAACAACTTCAAACAAACTCATTCGACGAAGACCAGCTTGTTCAACTTCGAATGAGTTCGCTCCGCTCTGAAACATCTTGACTGCGCGGCCGCTTTTTTGTACAATGGCGAACTCGACCCCGGAATGTGCTCCTGGTGAAGATGTTAACTCGTCCTACAACCCGCCCGTAATTATCGTCACATTCATCCTCGGGATTGTTGGAAATACGGTTGCTTTGTTGATCTTTTGTGCTCATGTGAAGTCCCGGAAACCGAGTATTGTGTATTCACTGAATCTGATGATTGCGGACACTCTGTTAATGTGCTGTCTCCCCTTCCGAGCTGATTATTTTCTCCGACAGAAGGACTGGAGTTTTGGTGAAGGACTGTGTCGACTGAACATATTCATGATTTGCCTGAACCGGATTGGCAGCGTCTTCTTTCCTCATGGTTATTGCGATCGATCGTTACTTTAAGGTGGTCCATCCACTCCACAAAGTAAACAAGATCACTACAAGGTGTGCGGTGATGATAGCCGGCGGTCTGTGGATTGTAGAGGTGGCTATTTGTTTGCACTTGCTGATAGACAAACATGATTTCAAACAACACAACGTGAGAAACTGTGAGCCTTTCAGCATTAACAAGGCTCTGAGTCCCACAGCAGTTTGGACTGACTTTATTTTTATATTCTATCAGTTTCTTTTTCCAGTTTCAGTTATCCTCTTCTCTACGTCCTCCATCATCTGGAGGTTACGGCAGATGGAAACTGGAATGCGGGGTAAATATAAGCGAACTGTGAAACTTGTGACAGTCGTGGCTGCAGTTTTTGTCATTTGCTTCTTGCCCACCAGTGTTGCTGTGGTCGCGGTTTTGGTCACGAAACTAAGAAGACCCTTCGACTGCAAGTCGTATCACACAGCAGTGAATATCTTTTACAATACGCTGTTCATAACGTATCTGAACAGTGTGGTCGATCCCATTGTTTACTATTTTTCTACTTCGCAGTTTCAACATGCTTTAGAGAAGGCTCTACATGATCTCATTTTAAGCTCTTCCAGATCAGCCACTGAACCCGGAACATCCAGGGAGGAGCAGACTGTGGATCAGCAAACGAGCTCTGTAACAGCTTTCTGATCGCTCCGGGTCCGCGTGAACTAGATGCCCTCAAAGCAAAGCTGATTCATGCGCCCGAAAGCAGAAAATGATCAAATGCTAATATTTTTCTGGAGGGTAAGTTGATCTGAACGAACAAGTTCCGTAATACACTTCCCTTTCTGTAAAGGAGAGATTGCATCTCATCTACAAATCTACGTTTATTTCAGAGCTTGTTCGTTAAGAAATTCTGCCTTTCTTTAAAGCAGTTACCCCAATTTTTTTATGCCTTGGGGCGTTACAATTATCTGAGGGGTCGGTGGACCACAGGTTGGAAATCCTGGTTTTAATGGAAGGGTTGTATGTTATGTATGGGTATTTAGGATTTCCTCTTTCCATAGAAGCAACCGCTTCCTCAGATGAATTCAACCTGCGTGTCTCCATTGTAGCTAGCTTCTACCCGTTATAGTGGGCCAATCTCAGGTTGACTGACTGCCCATCAGTATCTGCAGTAATCTATTCATCCAAGAACAACCCTACCTATGGACCTTCAGTCAGAAGGAAAGTGATGTTAGGAGTTGCTGGGATGGTGCCAAACTGCATGCACCCAGAGGGTGGCTAATCTGTGGAATTCTTTGCCACGGATGACTGTAGAGGGCGTCAGCCGAATTACGTCCTCGATCAGTTGTATTTTCTTTGCATTACTACACGACTAAAGAAGCTATTCTTCGAGGAGCCAGAGAGGAACGGAAATTACTCTTTAATTAAACACACATTCGTATAGTTGAAGATTATCTCCCCCCCCCCCCGAAATCTTTGCCGAAAGAAAGAAATATTGAGAAGTTATGAGTGAAATGTGTAAATTAGATTTAAATCCCTCCCTTCGCTTTCCAGCAAAGCTGATAATTTTCCGTGAAAAATCTCAACCATTGAGAATCTACTCTCCTCACAAGGGATGAGAGTATATTAAAAAGTTTAAAGTTAAGCATACTGAATAAAATATTAAAGATATATCGATTATTCAATAGCCAATTTTGAAGTATCTGTTATATGAGTTGTTTATGGGGCTTTTGAGTTAAGTACATGTTATACCTTTTCACTCTCTGGTAGTCTCTCTGGTGGTAGATGTAATTCTGTTTTTTACCTTAATTAATACATATATAACTGTTTTGTAGGGAACGTTTATAGTATTGTACTTTAGTGGTCCGTGTAGGAGCTGTTGTGTATTAATCTTTGTATTTTTTTATTTGTTTCAATACGTATAGTTTTAGGTCTGTTATGTACATATATTCATTTATTTTTCTTTTTCGAGAGAAAGAATATACTTTGTAACAATATTTACTCGGATTTATTCTTTCTTTTGAATATGTGTTTAAGCTACTTTAGCTGATTCTAAGATGGCCGTGGTTGATTATGTTTTTATTAATGTTAGACACAACATTATAGTAGTTGAATTCTGTTTGTGCCTTTTATTATAGCTATTTTCCGTGGGATTTCTGTTTTTTTTATATATGGAGCTGCAAGTTGGAGAACAGGGTCAAAGGTGATTAGTTAGCATGTGACCAGCCTATTGGCTTCTTCCTTTCTATCTATTGGACGGGGGGAGGGGGCAGGGGTCTATTACAGTCGGTGTTTTTTTCTTGATTGGGCAGTTCTTTTGATGGATTTCTCTATCGTAAATGTGTCACCCCTTCCGTTTGTACCCGCGACTTTGGTTTAATCTGTACTTAAGTAACATTTCTTTTATATAATATTAAACTCAATTTTAAACATGGATGTTAATAAAATTAATATAATATCTTGGAATTGGAACAGTGTCAATCATCCCATTAAGCTTAAAAAGATTTTTAAGAAATTAAACACACAATGCTGATACTATTTTTGCGCAAGAAAATCATATACGAAAACAGGATGGGGATAGATTTTTTCGCTTTTGGAAAGGTTCTCTTTTTCCCTCACTGTCGGATAGTAAAACAAGAGGCGTTTCTATATTACTTAGTCTCAAAACCCTTTTTGTACACCTTAATACTACTACTGATTTGATTGGAAGATATTTAATTGTTACTGGTTTATTATGCGAGTAAAAGGTAACTCTGGTGAGTGTATACGCACCTAATGTAGATAATTCTGATTTTTTAACGAAACTTTTTTCAGTGTTCCCGAATCTCAATGAATATAAACTGATCATGGGTGGTGACTTTAACTGTTGCTTAAATCCTGCGATTGACAGGTCATCAACCAATCCGTCGCGTCCTAATAAGGCGGCAGCTTATATTAACTCTTTTTTATTAGAATATGGCCTTGTCGATATTTGGAGATATAAACACCCGAATGAAAAAGCTTTCTCCTTCTTTTCACACGTCCATCACAAATATTCTCGAACTGATTACTTTTTTTTAGATACACGTCTGTTGTACTCCGTTGCTGAATGTGCGTATGACAGCATTGCGCTTTCAGATCACGCGCCTTTAAAGTTAACCTTTAAGCTCCCGGATAGAGTTTTGAAAATCTCACAGTGGAGACTGAAGTCCGTTTTGTTACGGGATCCAGCATTTGTTAATTTTATTAAGGAGCAAATTTCTATATTGTTTGAATTTAATACAACGGAAGGAATGTCAAATCTGCTTATATGGGACACCTTGAAATCTTTTTGAGGGGACAGATAATCTCATATTCAGCAGCCTTGAGAAAGAAAACGAAAGCGGAATTGTCAGTGCTTATTAATAAAATTAAACAGATAGATAAAGCGTATTCAGTTAAACCTACTGAAGACCTATATAAAGAAAGGGTCGAACTTCAATCACAGTATGATTTAGTTCTGACCGTTCCCATTGAACAGCAAATTTTTAAATCTAAAAGTTTATTTTATATACATGGGGAAAAATCTGCTAAACTTTTAGCGGGTCAGTTAAAGGCTGGGATGATCAGAAGACAGATTTTAAAAATTCGCCGACCAGATAGAAAAGAATCTTTAGATCCTTATGAAATTAATAAGATATTTATGGACTTTTATTCTAATGTTTATAAATCTGAATTCTCTGATATTAATATTACTATGAATAGATTTTTGCAAAGGTTAAACATACCTCAAATTTTGATTCCAGATGCTGATATGTTAGATGCACCTATTAAATAAGAGGAGATAGCCAAGGCTATATCCTCTATGCAATTAGGTAAAGCTCCGGGATCTGATGGTTATACGGTAGAATTTTATAAGATCTTTCACGAAACGCTTATAACGCATCTTCATCAAACGTTCACTGATTCGACATCTTCCGGGAACCTTCCTAAAACTTTTTATGAAGCACTAATTTCATTGATTCCATAAAAAGGGAAAGACCCACTGGAATGAGTATCCAATAGACATAGTTCTTTACCGAATGTAGATTTTAAAATCCTCTGTAAGATTCTAGCAAATGGTCTTGAGAGTATCTTGCCTAATGTTATCTCAAACGATCAAACAGGATTTATTAAAAATAGGTAATCACATTTTAATATTCGAATATTATTAAATATCATTTATTCCCCTTCAACCAAAGAATCTGAATGTGTTGTATCTTTGGAGGCAGAGAAAGCCTTTGATAGGGTGGAGTGGCCTTATCTATTTCAGGTTTTGAAGAGGTTCCATTTTGGTCCAGGATTTATCTCCTGGATTAAATTGATTTATCATGCCCCGGTAGCTGTGGTTCTCACTAATAACCAAAAGTATCCTTGCTTTAGATTATATAGAGGTACCCGTCAGGGCAGTCCCCTTAGCCCTCTATTATTTAATTTGGCTTTCGAACCACTTGCTATTGCTCTTAGGGATTCTAATTCTGTGCAGGGTATTAGGAGAGGGGGTAAATTTCATAAAGTTTCCTTATGCGCAGATGATTTATTAGTTGACATTTCAAATCCTAAGAAATCTATTCCTTCTATGTTATCTATATTTATGGAATTTTGTACTTTTTCTGGATATAAACTTAATTTACATAATAATGAATTATTTCCTATTAATAATTATTTTGATCAAATACCTTTTAATATTGCCAAAAGCCATTTTACTGACCTTGGTATCAAAATTACAAAAAAGTTTAAAGACCTGTATAGGTATAATTTCTTCCTTTTAGTTGAATATACTCAACAGTCGCTTTCCAAATGGTCACCTATGTCAATGTCATTGATAGGTCGAATAAATGGTATAAAATGTTTATTCTACCGAAATTTTAATATATATTTCAAGCAGTTTCCTCTTTTGTTCCAAAAACATTGTTTGATAAAAGAGACTCTCTGATTTTGTCTTATGTTTGGAAGAATAAAAGCTCTAGAGTGAATAAACTTTAATTGCAAAAATCAAAAAAAGATGGGAGAGCTGGCTTTACCAAACTTTAGATTTTATTATTGGGGAATTAATATTCGCTATATTACATTTTGGATTTATGGTATAGGCGATCAAGATCACCCTTCATGGTTACAGCTGGAGGAAAATTCAGTACTGGGGTTTTCGTTAGCTTCTTTATCAGGAGCTCATCTTCCCTTTTTGTTCTCCAGAATAGGTAAACAAGCTCTTAACCCTATTGTTAAACATACTTTAAAAATCTGGTTTCAATTTCGTAGATTTTTTGAATTAAATGATTTTTTACTTTCTAGTAATATTTATTTGAAATTTCTTTTTTAAACCAACTTTGGATAAGGCTTTTCTAACATGGAAAATTAAGGGAATAAAAACGTTTTTAGATTTGTTTTTGCAAGACTGTTTAATGTCTTTTTCACAGTTAATGGATAAATATGATATCTCGAATACACATTTTTTCAGGTATTTACAGGTTGGAAATTTCTTACGTGATTTTTTACCAAATTACCCCTTGATCTGCTCTTCAAATTTGGCTCATGTTATTAATAGCTATCATTTATAAACAGTTAATGAATGCTCGCACATCACCTAATGATAGGATTCAACGTCCCCTGGGAAGTAGAACTTCAGCATTCACTCTCAGATAAGCAATGGAGTAAAATTTATTATTTAGTTAATAATTCATCTCTCTGCGTACACCATATTTTAATTCAGTTTAAGATAGTACATAGATGTCCAAAGATAAATTGGCGCATATTTTTCCTAATATATGCCCTGTTTGTGATAGATGTAATGCAGAAGCGGCTACTCTAACCCATTTGTTTTCATCATGTGTAAGTTTAAATAATTTTTGTAGAGATGTGTTTGGAATATTATCTAAAGTTATAGATATGGATGTTCAACCTAATCCACACAGCAATTTTTGGGATTTCCCAGAGGAAGCAAGCAAAGTGTCTGCCTCCGCCAAACATGTGATAGCTTTTTCAACTTTACTGGGTAGGAGAGCTATGTTGCTACACTGGAAAGAATCTAACTCACCCACTGTTAGCTATTGGCTGTCCTCCATCATGTCATGTTTAAGCTTGGAGAAAATTAGAAGCCGGACATTTGATACATCTTTTGATTTTGAACAAGTCTGACAACCCTTTATTCATTATTTTCACATGATTTAATTTATCTTTATCTATCTATCTATTTGTTTATTTATTTAATCTTTATTCTCTTTGGAGAATATCCTTGTCCATGAAGGTTCGGAAGGATGAGTTTTTTTCTCTCTGTCTCTTTCTTTTTAAAGTGTATCCTCATTTGGACTGCCCAATCTTTCTTTTTCTTTCTTTTTCTCTTTTTTGATTTAGTTTAGTTAGTGGGGTTTTTCTTTCTCTATCAATAAAATTACGGATCTTTTTTTTACGATTGCCATGAGGAGTTGTAATATCTCTCTGCCCTTTGTATATATAACAGCATAATATATTACCTATTTGTGTTTGATATTATATGCTTTTTGTCTTTAATATTGCTGTTTATATGTCTTTTATATTATCTACTTGTTTAACTCCTCTTTCGATTTGTATTTGTATATTCATTATTTGAAAATCAATATAAAAGATTGAAAAATGAAATGAAATGACTGTGGCGGTGAAATGATTGGGTATATTTAAAGTGGAGGTTGATGAGTTCTTGATTAATCAGGGCATCAGAGGTATGGGGATGAGACAGGAGAACAGGATCGTGAAGAATAAAAAATCAATCATGATGGAATGATGGAGCAGAATCGATGGGCTGAATGGCCCAATTCTGCTCCTATGTCTTATGGGTGGCAATGAAGGTGCCAGAGTGCTGTAAGAGCCTGTCTGCTATACTAATGTTAAAATAATTTTTCTAACCTGGTAGGCTCCATCTAGGAATGTCAACCAACCGCAATTTACTTGCTCGAATTCTTTGGAAATGACTGTTGTGGATCACTGTTTGCAGCTAAGAACTCCAACACAAGATGGCAGTGTTGAAAAGAATGAACACCGAACCTCCTTTGTGAAAAATGTCTTTACAAACAAGGGCGTGTGGGATACTGGGATAGCAGGTGCTTGCCACATCCTGCTCCCAACCCTCCCCACGCACCCACAGAACCCAATTAAAATATTTCCAGCGTTCTTTTTTCACATTATTTCACACAGGCCTGCCGGAGCTTCAGTACGTCTATGCATACGTGCACGATTGCACACATGCAGATAGTTGAATTGGGGAGGCTAGAATGTGGAAGAACGTTGTGATGCACGGTCGTGTGTGCTCAGATATATGCTTGTGATTTAACTGCATGCTTGCTCGTATGTAGAGGTACGCTAGTTATTGAGAACTATGAGTAGGGCAGCTGTGCAGCAGTGAATGATTTTAATATGCACTGAACTGCCTCACCACATTATAAACATCACGATGGAGTGTGGCCTGAGAGACTTTTGCTGCCTCTCCTCCCAGAAGCATGGGGAATCGTGTCCAGGCTGCATGAAGGAGAGCCGAACTGACTTTTAACTTCCATTCTGCAGATATTTGTGGTAATACGAAATCTACTCTAGGAATGTGTTTATCTCTCTGTACTCTGTGAGTAATATGCACAGAACTGCAATTAAATATATTTAGATGGATTTGAATAATAGTTTGCTCATTTCACTGAGGGCATCTGCAGGACCAATTTACCAGTACCCTGAGACCTCATCCTTAATGATCAACTCTGACATCTTCCCAACACTGAGGTGAGATGAACTGGCCTACAGTTTCCTTTTCCTTTCTCTCTCCTTTTTTGAAGAGTGTGGTGACTTTGGCAATTTTCCCATCTTCCGGAACCATTCCAGAATCCAGTGATTCTTGAAAGATCATGCCTGATGTCTCCACAATCTCTTCAGAACTCTGGAGTGCACACTATCTGGTAGAGGTAACTTATCTACCTTCAGACCTTCCAGCTTTCCAAGAGTCTTCTCTCTAGTCATGGCAGCTTCTCACACTTCACAAACCCTGTCACTGGAGCCGCCACCTTCCTGCTAGTGTCTTCCACAGTGAAAATGGATGCCAAATGATTGCTCTGTTTCTTTGCTATTTCATAGCCTCCCATTACTACCAGTCCAGCGTGATTTTGCAATGGTCCAATATCCTCTCTCACCTCTCTTTTACACTTCATGTATCTGACGAAACTGATGGTATTAAACTCTTTAATATAATTGCTAAGCTTACTTCTGTATTGCATCCTGACCTTCCTAGTGATATTATTATTGCCTTCTGTTGCTTTTTGAAAGCTCCCCAATCCTCTAACTTCCCACTAATTTTCACTCTATTGTATGCTGTCTCTTTGGCTTTTATGTTGGCTTTGACTTCTCTAGTTAGCCATGGTTTGTTATCTTTCCTTTAAAGTGCTTCATCCTCTCTGGGATGTATATATCCTCAGTTTTCTGAATAGGTTTCAGAAATTCCAGCCATTGCTGCTCTACTGTCTGCCCTGCCAGTGTTCTTTTCCAATCAATTCTGGCCAACTCCTCTCCATTTTTCTGTAATTCCCTTTACTCCACTGTAATGCTGATACATCTGACTTTAGCATCTCCTTCTCAGATTTCAGGGTGCAATCAATCAAATTATGATCACTTTCCCCTGAGGTTTCTTTTACCTTAGGTCTCTAGTCAATTCTGCTTTATCGCACAACACCCAATCCAGAATAGCTGGCCTTCTAGTGGGCTCAACCAGCAGCTGCTCTAGAAAGCCCTCTCATAGGCACTCTGGAAATCCCCCTCTCCAGTAATCCAGCACCAACTTGATTTTCCCAATCTACCTGCTTATTGAATTCCCCCAAGACTGTTGTAATATTGCCTTTCTGCATGTCTTGCATTGAATCTTATGCTTTCTGGGAGCAAAGTTAACAAACTTTGAATATAACTTATCAATTCTTTGAATTTTGCTGTACGCAGAACGTCAGATATGAATATTCTGAGTAAGTTTATTTGTCTGTGAAATGTTGTGACTGTGTTACTGTTATGCTTTGGACAATGGAGAAATCAGCCCAGGAATGGGTCTCCAGTGAGGCTGTCTATTCTGCTCATAGCCCACCAGTAAATTGTACCACAATCATACTCAGTCTAATCAGAAAAACAACTTTTTGTAGGTATTATAGTTTCATCTAAAATCATGGGAACTATTGTGCAAATGCAAATATAAATGAATAGCAATAAATGAGGTGAAAATGAAGTAACAATGAACAAGTAAATTTATGTGTTCATAAAGTGTGATGATTGGTTGTGGGAACAGCTGAAACAGAATGAGTGTTGTTTTTGTTCCAGAGCTTGATGGTTGGGGGTAGCAACTGTTGTTGAACTTGAAGAAACTCAGTGCAATTGTTGTTTGAACCAAACATTAGAGATGGGAGGAAATGTGATCTAAATGACTTTGGCCATAGAATGATTGTTGGTTCCAGATGGGGTGGACTGAATATATCAGGAAGTGCTGATCTTTGGGACTTTCACTCACAACAGTATAGAGAGTGGACCAAAAAACAAACAAAAAAAAAAAACATCCAGTGAGAAGCAGTTCTGTTGGTGAAAACGTTTTGTTAATGAGAGGTCAGAGGCGAATGGCCAGATGGGTTCTTGCTGACAGGAACTCCAATAACCATGTGTTGCAACAGCGTGGTGCAAATGAGCATCTCTGAATGCTGAGCCTTGAAATAGATTGGCTACAGCTGCAGAGCACTACGAACATACAGTCGGTCGCCTCTTTATTAGGTCGAGGGTTTACCTAATAAAGGGGCCACTGAGTGTATTGTAACCTGTGATCAAATCCTCAACGTGTGTGCAGCAGCTGTTTCTAGGCTATTATTCGTGAGTGGGAACGTGAATGATGCCAACGTTCATTCTGGATCTGGCAGCTAACAGGGCACCTGAAATCGGGGCCTTACTGAGAACGGAAGGGCACACTTCCACTCTGACCATTTGAGATTGCTTTTAGTTTAACACCACATACCCTGGAAGGGAAGGGAGGGAGTCAGTCTGAGTGAAGAAATGGAATGAGGAATTGCTCCTAATATGGTTAAAGAGCTGACGGTGAAAGAAGCTGCGTACTTCATAGTGAGGCTTGCCACAGTTCCATTTGTGTGACAAAGTGCACGTTCAGTGTGGTTTATGGCAACTAACAACTTCAAACAAACTCATTCGACGAAGACCAGCTTGTTCAACTTCGAATGAGTTCGCTCCGCTCTGAAACATCTTGACTGTGCGGCCGCTTTTTTGTACAATGGCGAACTCGACCCCGGAATGTGCTCCTGGTGAAGATGTTAACTCGTCCTACAACCCGCCCGTAATTATCGTCACATTCATCCTCGGGATTGTTGGAAATACGGTTGCTTTGTGGATCTTTTGTATTCATGTGAAGTCCCGGAAACCGAGTATTGTATATTCACTGAATCTGATGATTGCGGACACTCTGTTATTGTGCTGTCTACCCTTCCGAGCTGATTATTTTCTCCGAGGGAAGGAATGGATTTTTGGTGAAGGACTGTGTCGACTGAACGTGTTCATGATTTCCCTGAACCGGATTGGCAGCGTCTTTTTCCTCATGGTTATTGCGATCGATCGTTACCTTAAGGTGGTTCATCCACTCCACAAAGTAAACAAGATCCCTACAAGGTGTGCGGTGATGATAGCCGGCGGTCTGTGGATTGTAGCGGTGGCTTTTTGTTTGCACTTGCTGTTCGCCAAACATGACTTCAAACAGCACAACGTGACAAACTGTGAGCCTTTCAGTATTAACAAGGGTCTGAGTGCCCCAGCAATTTGGACAGACTTTATTTTTATATTCTTTAAGTTTCTTTTGCCAGTTTCAGTTATCCTCTTCTCTACGTCCTCCATCATCTGGAGGTTACGGCAGATGGAAGCTGGAATGCGGGGTAAATATAAGCGAACTGTGAAACTTGTGACAGCCGTGGCTGCAGTTTTTGTCATTTGCTTCTTGCCCACCAGTGTTGCTGTGGTCGCGGTTTTGGTCACTAAGCTAAGAAGTCCCTTCGACTGCAAGTCGTATCACACAGCAGTGAATATCTTTTACAATACGCTGTTTATAACGTATCTGAACAGTGTGGTCGATCCCATTGTTTACTATTTTTCTACTTCGCAGTTTCAACATGCTTTAGAGAAGGCTCTACATGATCTTAATTTAAGCTCTTCCAAATCAGCCACTGAACCCGGAACATCCAGGGAGGAGCAGACTGTGGATCAGCAAACGAGCTCTGTAACAGCTTTCTGATCGCTCAGGGTCCGCGTGAACTAGATGCCGTCAAAGCAAAGGTGATTAATGCGCCCGAAATCAGAAATTTATCAAATGGTAATAATTTTCTGAAGGGTAAGTTGATCTGAACGAACAAGTTCCGTAATCCACTTCCCTTTCTGTAAAGGAGAGATTGCATCTTATCTACAAAACTAACTTTATTTCAGAGCTTGTTCGTTAAGAAATTCTTCCTTTCTTTAAAGCAGTTTCCCCAATTTTTTTTATGCCTTGGGGGCCTTACAGTTATCTGAGGGGTCGGTGGACCACAGGTTGGAAATCCTGTTTTAAGTGAAAGGGTTCTGTGTTATGTATGGGTATTTAGGATTTCCTCTTTCCATAGAAGCAACTGCTTCCTCAGATGAATTCAACCTGCGTGTCTCCATTGTAGCTAGCTTCTACCCGTTATAGTGGGCCAATCTCAGGTTGACTGACTGCCCATCAGTATCTGCGGTAATCTATTCATCCAAGTACAACCCTACCTATGGACTTTCAGTCAGAAGGGAAGTGATGTTAGGAGTTGCTGGGATGGTGCCAAGCTGCATGCACCCATATCGTGATGGTACTGGAACCGGATTCTAGAAAAAAGCCTATTCTAGTGAACTGGAGACAGGAACCGAAGTGCTGGTTCGAAATTAGAGAATTTATTTTCAGTAGATAAAATTGAAATCTGGAATGAAGAAGGGATGTCAGTCTTGAAGAAGGATTATCAGGATTTGCAACAGAGATGACTATGAACTTCTTTAACTAGAGGGTGGCGAATCTGTGGAATTCTTTGCCACGGATGACTGCAGAGGGCGTCAGCCGAATTACGTCCTCGAGCGGTTGTACTTTGTTACACGACTAAAGAAGCTATTCTTCGAGGAGCCAGAGAGAAACGGAAATTACTCTTTAATTAAACAGACATTCGTATAGTTGAAGATTATCCCCCCGAAATCTTGACCGAAAGAAAGAAATATCGAGAAGTTATGAGTGAAATGTATAAATTAGATTTAAATCCCTCTCTTCGCTTTCCAGCAAAGCTGATAATTTTCCGTGAAAAATCTCAACCATTGAGAATCTACTCTCCTCACGAGGGATGGGAGTATATTAAAAAGTTTAAAGTTAAGCCTTCTGAATAAAATATTAAAGTTACATCGATTATTCAATAGCCAATTTTGAAGTATCTGTTGTATGAGTTGTTGATGGAGCTTTTGAGTTAAGTACATGTTATACCTTTTCACTCTCTGGTATGGGACGTGGTCGATTTAATTTTGTTTTTTACCTTAATTAATACATATATAACTGTTTTGTAGGGAACGTTTATGGTATTGTACTTTAGTGATCCGTGTAGGAGCTGTTGTGTATTAATCTTTGTATTTTTTATTTGTTTCTGTACTTATAGTTTTAGGTCTGTTATGTACATATATTCATTTATTTTTCTTTTTCGAGAGAAAGAATATACTTTGTAACAATATTTACTCGGATTTATTCTTTCTTTTGAATATGTGTTTAAGCTACTTTAGCTGATTCTAAGATGGCCGAGGTTGATTATGTTTTTATTAATGTTAGACACAACATTATAGTAGTTGAATTCTGTTTGTGCCTTTTATTATAGCTATTTTCCGTGGGAATTTTTTTATATATATGGAGCTGCAAGTTGGAGAACAGGGTCAAAGTTGATTAGTTAGCATGGGACCAGCCTATTGGTTTCTTCCTTTCTATCTATTGGGCGGGGGGAGGGGGCAGGGGTCTATTACAGTCGGTGTTTTTCTTGATTGGGCAGTTCTTTTGATGGATTTCTCTATCGTAAATGTGTCACCCCTTCCGTTTGTACCCGCGTTTGGTTTAATCTGTACTTAAGTAACATTTCTTTTATATAATATTAAACTCAATTTTAAACATGGATGTTATTAAAATGAACATAATATCTTGGAATTGGAACGGTGTCAATCATCCCATTAAACGTAAAAAGGTTGTTAAGAAATTAAACACACAATGCTGGTACTATTTTTGCGCAAGAAAATCATATACGAAAACAGGATGGGGATAGATTTTTTCGCTTTTGGAAAGGTTCTCTTTTTCACTCACTGTCGGATAGTAAAACAAGAGGCGTTTCTATATTCCTTAGTCTCAAAACCCTTTTTGTACACCTTAATTCTACTACTGATTTGATTGGAAGATATTTAATTGTTACTGGTTTATTATGCGAGCAAAAGGTAACTCTGGTGTGTGTATACGCACCTAATGTAGATAATTCTGATGTTTTAAAGAAACTTTTTTCAGTGTTCCCGAATCTCAATGAATATAAACTGATCATGGGTGGTGACTTTAACTGTTGCTTAAATCCTGCGATTGACAGGTCATCAACCAATCCGTCGCGTCCTAATAAAGCGGCATCTTGTATTAACTCTTTTTTATTAGAATATGGCCTTGTCGATATTTGGAGATATAGACACCCGAATGATAAAGCTTTCTCCTTCTTTTCACACGTCCATCACAAATATTCTCGAATTGATTACTTTTTTTTAGATACACGTCTGTTGAACTCCGTTGTTGAATGTGCGTATGACATCATTGAGCTTTCAGATCACGCGCCTTTAAAGTTAACTTTTAAGCTCCCGGATAGAGTTTTGAAAATCTCACAATGGAGATTGAACCCCGTTTTGTTACGGGGTCCAGCTTTTGTTAATTTTAAGGAGCAAATTTCTATATTTTTTGAATTTAATACAAAGGAAGGAATGTCAAATCTGCTTATATGGGACACCTTGAAATCTTTTTGACGGGAGAGATAATCTCATATTCAGCAGCCTTGAGAAACAAAATTAAAGCGGAATTGTCAGTGCTTATTAATAAAATTAAACAGATAGATAAAGCGTATACAGTTAAACCTACTGAAGACCTTTATGAAGAAAGGGTCGAACTTCAATCACAGTATGATTTACTTCGGACCTTTCCCACTGAACAGCAAATTTTTAAATCTAAAAGTTCATTTTATATACATGGGGAAAAATCTGCTGAACTTTTAGCGGGTCATTTAAAGGCTGGGATGGTCAGAAGACAGATTTTAAAAATTCGCCGGCCAGATAGAACAGAAACTTTAGATCCTTATGAAATTCAAAAGATATTTATGGACTTTTATTCTAATCTTTATAAATCTGAATTCTCTGATAGTAATATCACTATGAATAGATTTTTGCAAAGTCTAAACATACCTCAAATTTCGATTCAAGATGCTGATATGTTAGATGCACCTATTAAACAAGAGGAGATAGCCAAGGCTATATCCTCTATGCAATTAGGTAAAGCTCCGGGATCTGATGGTTATACGGTAGAATTTTATAAGACCTTTCACGAAACGCTTATACCACATCTTTATCAAACGTTCACTGATTCTACATCTTCTGGGAACCTTCCTAAAACTTTTTATGAAGTACTAATTTCATTGATTCTATAAAAAGGGAAAGACCCACTGGAATGTGTATCCTATGGACATATTTCTTTACCGAATGTAGATTTTAAAATCCTCTGTAAGATTCTAGCAAATGGCCTTGAGAGTATATTGCCTAATGTTATCTCAAACGATCAAGCAGGTTTTATTAAAAATAGGTACTCACATTTTAATATTCGAAGATTATTCAATATCATTTATTCCCCTTCAACCTAAGAATCTGAATGTGTTGTTTCTTTGGAGGCAGAGAAAGCCTTTGATAGGGTGGAGTGGCCTTATCTATTTCAGGTTTTGAAGAGGTTCAATTCTGGTCCAGGATTTATCTCCTGGATTAAATTGATTTATCATGCCACGGTAGCTGCAGTTCTCACTAACAACCAAAAGTATCCTTGCTTTAGATTATATAGAGGTACCCGTCAGGGCTGTCCCCTTAGCTCTCTATTATTTAATTTGGCTTTCGAACCACTTGCTATTGCAATAATAATTAATAACCTCAACCATCAAGCTCTAGAACAAAAACGACACTCATTCTGTTTCAGCTGTTCCCACAACCAATGATCACACTTTATGAACACTTTACATTGTTACTTCATGCTCACCTCATTTATTGCTATTTATTTATATTTGCATTTGCACAATGGTTCCCATGCTGAACTTCTCTATGATTTTAGATGAAATTATAATACCTACAAAGAGTTGTTTTTCTGATTAGACTGAGGAAGATTGTGCTACAATTACTGGCGGGCTATGAGCAGAATTGACAGCCTCACTGGAGACCCATTCCTGGGCTGATTTTTCCATTGTGCAAAGCAGAACAGTAACACAGTCACAACATTTCAGAGACAAGTAAGCTTATTCAGAATGATCATATATGACGTTCTACATACAGCAAAATTCAACGCATTGCTAAGTTGTATTCAAAGTTTGTTAACTTTGCTCCCAGAAAGCATAAGATTCAATGCAATGCATGCAGAAAAGCAATATTACAACAGTCACGGTGGAATTCAATATGCAGGTAAATTGGGAAAATCAAGTTGGTGCTGGATTACTGGAGAGGGGGATTTCCAGAGTGCCTATGAGAGGGCTTTCTAGAGCAGCTGCTGGTTGAGCCCACTAGACGGCCAGCTATTCTGGATTAGGTGTTGTGCGATAAACCAGAGTTGATTAGAGAGCTTAAGGTAAAAGAAACCTCAGGGGAAATTGATCATAATTTGATTGCATTCACCCTGAAATCTGAGAAGGGAAGTTAAAGTCAGATGTATCAGTATTACAGTGGAGTAAAGGGAATTACAGAAGCATGAGGGAGGATTTGACCAGAATAATTAGAAAAGAACACTGGCAGGGCTGATAGTAGAACAGCAATACCTAGAATTTCTGGAAGCTATTCAGAAAACTGAGGATATATACATCCCAGAGAGGATGAAGCACTTTAAAGGAAAGATGACAAACCATGGCTAACTAGAGAAGTCAAAGCCAACATAAAAGCCAAGCAGACGGCATATAATAGAGTGAAAATTAGTGGGAAGTTAGAGGATTGGGGAGCTTTTAAAAAGCAACAGAAGGCATTAAGAATATCACTTGGAAGGTAAGGATGCAATACAGAAGTGAGCTAAGCAATAATATTAAAGAGTTTAATACAAACAGTTTCCTCAGATACATAAACAGTAAAAGAGAAGTGAGAGTGGATATTGGACCATTGCAAAATCACGCTGGACTGGTAGTAATGGGAGGCTATGAAATAGCAAAGAAACAGACCAATTATTTGGCATCCATTTTCACTGTGGAAGACACTAGCAGGAAGGTGGAGGCTCCAGTGACAGGGGTCGTGAAGTGTGAGAAGCTGCCATGACTGGAGAGAAGATTCTTGGAAAGCTGGAAGGTCTGAAGGTAGATAAGTTACCTCGACCAGATACTGTATGCTCCAGATTTCTGAAGAGATTGTGGAGATATCAGGCAATATCTTTCAAGAATCACTGGATTCTGGAATGGTTCCGGAAGATGGGAAAATTGCCAAAGTCACCACACTCTTCAAAAAAGGAGAGAAAGGAAAAGGAAACTGTAGGCCAGTTCATCTCACCTCGGTGTTGGGAAGATGTCAGAGTTGATCATTAAGGATGAGGTCTCAGGGTACTGGTAAATTGGTCCTGCAGATGCCCTCAGTGAAATGAGCAAAACATTATTCAAATCCATCTAAATATATTTAATTGCAGTTCTGTGCATATTACTCACAGAGTACAGCGAGATAAGCACATTCCTAGAGTAGATTTCGTGTTACCACAAATATCTGCAGAATGGAAGTTAAAAGTCAGTTCTGCTCTCCTTCATGCAGCCTGGCCACGATTCCCCATGCTTCTGGGAGGAGAGGCTGCAACGGTCTCTCGGGCCACACTGCATCGTGATGTTTAGAATGTGGTGAAGCAGTTCAGTGCGTATTAAAATCATTCACTGCTGCACAGCTGCCCTACTCATAGTTCTCAATAACTAGCGTACCTCTGCATACGAGCATGCATGCAGTTAAATCACAAGCATATATCTGAGCACACACGACCGTGCATCACAACGTTCTTCCACATTCTAGCTTCCCCAATTCAACTATCTGCATGTGTGCAATCGTGCACGTATGCATAGACGTACTGAAGCTCAGGCTGGCCTGTGTGAAATAATGGAATAAACAACGCTGGAGATATTTTAATTTGATTCTGTGGGTGCGGCGGGAGGGTTTGGGGGCAGGATGTGGAAAGCACCTGCTATCCCAGTATCCCACACGCCCTTGTTTGTAAAGACATTCTTCACAAGGGATGTTCGGTGTTCATTCTTTTCAACACTGCCATCTTGTGTTGGAGTTCTTAGCTGCAAACAAGTGATCCACAACAGTCATTTCCAAAGAATTAGAGCAAGTAAATTGCTGTTGGTTGACATTCCTAGATGGAGCCGACCAGGTTAGCATAATTATTTTAACATTAGTATAGCAGAGAGGCTCTTACAACACTCTGGTAACTTCATTGGCACCCATAAGACATAGGAGCAGAATTGGGCCATTCAGCCCATCGATTCTACTCCATCATTCCATCATGATTGATTCATTATTCTTCTCAATCTCGTTCTCCTGCCTCATTCCCATACCTTTCATGCCCTGATTAATCAAGAACCCATCAACCTCCACTTTAAATGCACCAAATGATTTCACCACCAAAGTCATCCGTGGCAAAGAATTCCCCAGATTTGCCACCCTCTGGTTTAAGAAGTGCATAGTCATCTCTGTTGCAAATCCTGATCATCCTTGGGAAACAGAACTTAACCTTACTATCCCTATTGAGAATTGGGATAAAATTCTTCAATTAGTCAATTTATCATCTATATGTGCTAAACATTCATTAATATAGTTTAAAGTTGAGCACAGGGCTCATATGTCCAAGGATAAGTTGGCTCGTTTTTATTCCTATATAAATCCTATATGTGACAGATGTCATTCTGAGATAGCGTCTTTATCTCAAATGTTTTGGTCAGGTCCGCTTTTGAAAAAATATTGGAAAGACATTTTCGATATTTTTCCACGGTATTGAACATTGATTTACAACCTCATCCTATTACTGCAATTTTTGGTTTACCAATAATGGACTCAATCCATTTATCTTCTTCTGCTTGTCGAATGATTGTATTTCTTACATTAATGGCTAGAAGATCTATTTTGTTGAATTGGAAATAAATTAATCCCCCTACTGTATTTCATTGGCTTTCTCAAACTATGTTATGTCTAAATTTGGAGAAAATTAGAAGTGTTGTATTTCACCCTTCTATTAAATTTGAAAAGACATGGAGACCATTTATTCAATATTTTCATATGATGTAATTTGACCCTGCTCCAAACCTATTCGTTTTTCCGCTTTTGATTATACCAATGTTGAGACAATCGGATTTGGCAACACCGATGATTTTGTATTTTTTTTTATTAAAGATACTATAAACAGCCCCTTATTCATTATATTTTTTCTTCCTTTTTTCCCTTTATTAGTTATTAGGCTTTAGATTACTTTTTCTTAGGGTTATTTTTTTTTTGTTTTTCTCTTTTCTTTTTTTTACATATATATGATATACCAAGTTTTGCTTTGTTTATATGATAATTGTATCATTCATGATTTCGGAAGACTTGACTATATTGTAACTATTGATTGTGTATCCTTTCATGTTCAGTTTAAAATTTGAAGTTTGTAATCCCACTATCTATGTATTAATCTTATCATGTTGATATTAATAATAAGAAGAAGAAGATTAAAAAAGAAGGAAAAGATTACTGCAGATACTGATGGGCAGTCAGTCAACCTGAGATTGGCCCACTATAACGGGTAGAAGCTAGCGACAATGGAGACACGCAGGTTGAATTCATCTGAGGAAGCAGTTGCTTCTACGGAAAGAGAAATCCTAAATACCCATACATAACATACAACCCTTCCCATTAAACCAGGAAATCCAATCTGTGTTCCACCGACCCTTCAGGTAATTGTAAGACCCCAAGGCATTAAAAAAATTGGGGAAGCTGCTTTAAAGAAAATAAGAGTTTCTTAACGAACAAGCTCTGAAATAAACTGAGTTTTGTAGATACGATGCAATCTCTTCTCTACATAAAGGGAAGTGTATTAGGGAACTTGTTCGTTCAGATCAACTTACCCTTCCGAAAAAATATTACCATTTGATCATTTTCTGCTTTCGAGCGCATTAATCACCTTTGCTTTGAGGGCATCTAGTACACGCGGACCCTGAGCGATCAGAAAGCTGTTACAGAGCTCGTTTGCTGATCCACAGTCTGCTCCTCCCTGGATGTTCCGGGTTCAGTGGCTGATCTGGAAGAGCTTAAAATGAGATCAAATAGAGCCTTCTCGAAAGCATGTTGAAACTACGAAGTAGAAAAATAGTAAACAATGGGATCGACCACACTGTTCAGATACGTTATAAACAGCGTATTGTAAAAGATATTCACTGCTGTGTGATACGACTTGCAGTCGAAGGGTCTTCTTAGTTTAGTGACCAAAACCGCGACCACAGCAACACTGGTGGGCAAGAAGCAAATGACAAAAACTGCAGCCACGACTGTCACAAGTTTCACAGTTCGCTTATATTTACCCCGCATTCCAGTTTCCATCTGCCGTAACCTCCAGATGATGGAGGACGTAGAGAAGAGGATTACTGAAACTGGCAAAAGAAACTGAAAGAATATAAAAATAAAGTCAGTCCAAACTGCTGTGGGACTCAGAGCCTTGTTAATGCTGAAAGGCTCACAGTTTCTCACGTTGTGCTGTTTGAAATCATGTTTGTCTATCAGCAAGTGCAAACAAATAGCCGCTGCTACAATCCACAGACCGCCGGCTATCACCACCGCACACCTTGTAGTGATCTTGTTTACTTTGTGGAGTGGATGGACCACCTTAAAGTAACGATCGATCGCAATAACCATGAGGAAAGAAGACGCTGCCAATCCGGTTCAGGCAAATCATAAAAATGTTCAGTCGACACAGTCCATCACCAAAAATCCAGTCCTTCCCTCGGAGAAAATAATCAGCTCGGAAGGGTAGACAGCACAATAACAGAGTGTCCGCAATCATCAGATTCAGTGAATACACAATACTCGGTTTCCGGGACTTCACATGAGCACAAAAGATCCACAAAGCAACCGTATTTCCAACAATCCCGAGGATGAATGTAACGATAATTACGGGCGGGTTGTAGGACGAGTTAACATCTTCACCAGGAGCACATTCCGGGGTCGAGTTCGCCATTGTACTAAAAAGCGGCCGCACAGTCAAGATGTTTCAGAGCGGAGCGAACTCTTTCGAAGTTGAAGAAGCTGGTCTTCGTCGTATGAGTTTGTTCTCCTGTGGGTGGGGTATATGGGCGGGGTGAAATAGTCAAGAGCACCAATAAGTTGTGCGATCAAATCATTGACAACGTTCCGGAAAAACTAGAAGCAGAATCATTCAAATGAAGTAACAATAAAATACATTTAGTTTGTATTGCCAGGCTTGAAATTCTGCAGTACTTCGTTTTCTTGTTGAGTGCTTGAACAAGTTTACATTAACAATTAACTAATCATGGGGCATAATTTTAATCTGATTGGAGGGAGGTATAAGGGGATATCAGGGGCAGAGTTTTTTAAGCAGCGAGGTTGGGTGCGAGGAACTGGCTGCCAGGTTTGGCGGTGGAGGCAGATACATCAGGGGCATTTCAGGCACATGGATGACAGAAAAATGGAGGACTATGTAGGACGGAAGGATTAGACTGATCTTAAAGTCGATTAAAATGTCGCCAACATTGTACTGTAATATGATATGATATGCTCTTTATAAGGGGGGGGGGGGGTGCTGTTCTGTAATAGAAATCAACCCCAAAAATTATATCACTCTGTAATTGAAGTTATTTTTACAAAATCTCCTCACGACAATTTATATCAAAATGCATTTGAATAGGAATTAAAACCAGAAAACGAATGAAACTCCCAGCATGTCAACTAATGACAGAAGAGCTTATGCTTCAGCATGTAGGTCTCTTTTTATTTTCAATTTCAGCAGTTTTTGATTGTCTTTGGACGTAGAGATGCCTCTCTGAACATTACCTGATATCAGTGAAGGTGCTCTGTTTAACAAACACTTTTTGTATTTTCAGGAAATGTGATAGAGACGTCCTCTTGTTTGGGGAAGTGATCACCCCGAATGGGATCTGACAGCGCATTAACCAGATACTAGATTCGGCGAGAACACAGCATTGTATTCGAATTCCATTATTTCTGAACACCAGGGATATAGATAGAGTAAATGCAAGAACGGTTTTCACTGAAATTGGGTGGGACGGCAACTAGATGTCCTGGGTTAAGGTGGGGGAGTGAAAAGATTAAGGGGAACGGGGGCTGGGGATTTCTTCACTCGGAGGGTTGCGAGAGGGTGGAACCAGCTGCCAGCACAAGTGGGGCATGAAAGTTCAATTTAAACGTATAATAGAAGTTACCATAGGTACATGGATGGTAGAGCTGTGGAAAGCTTTGGTACCGGTGCAGATCAATGCTAACAGGCAGATTAAATGGTTTAGTACGCAATACATAGGCCAAAGGGCATGTTTCTGTGCTGTACGTTTCTATGTTTCTGATTTTACATGACAATAAAATATCTACAAAGCAGTTGTATTTCTGACTAGTCCTAGGACGATTGTTATAATAATTACTGGTGGGCTGTGAGTAGAATCGACTACCTCGATGGAGACACGTTGCTGGGCTGAATTGTCCATTGTTCAAAACGCCACAGTAAACACAGTCACCGTCTCCGAGACAAGAAAACTTAATCAAAGATGAAAATATCTTCATACAGCAAAACTCAGAACATCAGTAAGTCGTGTCCAAAGTTTATTAGCAGTGCTGTAATGATTTAACTCAATGAAATATATCCAGCGTGATTAACAGAATGTAATAGCTACTCGATATTAGGTACATAAACCATTTTATAGCCCTATCAAAGCTCTGAAACTTTCTTTATTATTCAGAGTGCAGTGCCAATTCAGTTGAAATGCACCTTCTCTACCTAAACTAAAGTTGCCCCTTTGGAAGCCCACCCTACTCCAGTTCCTCTCATAAACTGATAATTTGGTCCAACAGGTGCCCCCAGTGAGCTGAGCAGAATATTATTCAAATCCATCTCATTGATTATACAGAATTGCTTTTCCGTACACTTTATTCACACAGTACAGAGAGAGACAACCGTATTCCCAGAGTAGATTTTCTGTTTCCACAAGGATCTACTGAATGAAGGTTAGAAGTGATTTCTGCTCTCTTTCATGCAGCCTGCGCATGGTTTATCATGGTTGTAGGAGGGGAGGCAGCAATAGTTCCTCGGGCCACTCTCCATTCATGGTGTTTGGGATGTGCTGAGGCAATTCAGTCTGTATTCAAGTCATTCACTGCTGCTCTACTCATAGTGATAAATACCAGGCATACGTATGCATGCACGCACTTAAGGCACAAATATATATGTGAGCACGCACATGCGCGCATGCACACGCACAACCAACCTTGCATCACAACGTTCGTCCACATTCACCTCACCCCAATGCAACTGTCTGCATGCGTAAGTGGAAAATAATGGTACTAAGGTCAACAGAAGTATTTTGATTGGATTCTGGGGGTGGGGGGTGGGGCTGTAATAAAAGAACCTGCAGTCCCAGAACCGCACACGTTCCTGTTTGCAAAGGCATTCTTCACAAGGACTGTTGAGTTCAACACTGCCATCTCGGGTTTGAGTTCTATGCTGCAAACAAATGATGCACGAATTTCATTTCAAAAGAATTCATGATCAAAAAAACTCAGTGGAGAGTAAATTTCTCAAGAACAGCCACTCTGCCCTTATCGGCAGGTTTCTGGTGTTCCCACAACCACTGATTTCACGTTAAGGACGCTTTATCTTGTTACTGCATGTTCTCGTTAGACATTGCTGTTTACTGTACTTATATCTCAGTTTGCACAGTCTGGTGTTCATCGGTCCCGTTAACAGTTACGTGATCTATAGATTTGTTCAGTATGTCCGCAGGAAAAAGAATCTCAGGGTTGTGTGTGTGTGGTGACACGTATGAGCTCTGATATTAGATTTTACTTTGAAATGTCAACATGATTGTCTGATTAGATATCTGCATTAATGAGCGGGGGATAGGTGTATCTAATAAAGTGGCCACTGAGTGTGTACTGGGATTTAGGCAAAAGTCCATAATGGCCACTGGCCACTGTGAGCGCAGGGATACTGCAGGTACGGTACCTGCTGACCAGAATTCCGGGCAGTCCTGCTGATCTCAATCTGGGAAATACTTCAGATTCTACAGGATCTCCCAGAGTATCAGAGCAGCCCTGCAGGCAGATTATTTAAGCAATGGAAGCACGAGCCTGTTGAAGACCAGCGGCACCACTTGCACCTCTGTCGTTCCCTCACATCGCCTGTGATTTATCCCGAAGAGGAGACAATGGCGCTTTTGCTGGCATCTTCGGAACAGCTCTATTTCCATCTCTAATATCTCTATTTTCCCCTTTCGGGGTCCTTTTCACGATCCTGACCTGGAGTTACACGGTGACCTCGGGAACCGCTCTCGGGGTGTCACGACTGCCCGCTATTCGATATGTCAGGGATGCAGCCTGAGAGAGTTAGCTCGCCTCCGGAGTTCCGGGATCTCGTGGCCCTGGAGACGGGCGGACCGAAGGTCGGTGCCTCTGCAGGAATCCGGTGTCGCGGGAGACGGAAGATCGAAAGCAGCGAGCTGGCTGCCGGCTGTGTGCCCGGAGACCCCAGTTCTCGGGGCGCAGAGCTCGGAAAAAGCGACGCAACGGACTTCTAACATCACAGAGCAGAGAGTCGTTTGTTATGTCTCCCCTCTCGCTACGAAACGGAGATATCGCTTTCTCCCTTATTAGGGGGAGAGGGAGAGGGAGAGGCAGGGGGCGGAGAGAGGGAGAGAGAGAAGGAGAGAGAGAGAGGCGGAGAGTGAGGGAGAAACAGAGAGTGGGGGAGAGAGAGAGAGGGAGAGAGAGAGAGAGAGAGAGAGAGAGGGAGAGAGAGAGTGAGATGGGGGGGGGGGAGAGACTGAGAGCCTGTGGTATGTCGAATACCGGACGAACGAGTAGTCTTTGGGGTGCCTTCGCCCACTATTGTGCGGTAACTGCGCACATGACTGCCTCATTCAACAAATGCAAGGTGCCATCTGACTTTGGGAACCCCTGGCCTACAGCTGCTCAGAGTACAGAAAGAGCTTTCGGGATGGAACTGAGAAGCTCATGCCCATACTTCAGAAACTCAATGGGCAGCACACACCTCACCTACACCCACCCGACACTCCATCAGGAGGCATCTGCCTTTCCGTGGAGGACCAGAAAAACATCAAGTATTCGACTGGAATTAGGCTACTCAGACCAGTGAGTCTGCTCCACTCCCTAAGCATGTCTGAATTTCTCTTTTCAACTCCATTCTCCCAACTTCATTCTATAACCCTTAACCCCAAACAAACACCTACAAATCGTTATCTGAAATACACTCAATGATTTGACCTTCACCGCCCTGGATGACAATGAATTCCACAGATTCCCCACACTCTGCCTGAGCAAATTCCTCATCCCAGTTCTAGTGAGATGCCCACTTATTCTGAAACTGTGCCCGTGGATACAAGATCATTTGATTCTCTCCTACTGATGGAAACATCCTCTCCACTTGCACATTGTCCAGGTTTGTGGTTCTGTATATTCAGCTGTCTAATTATCTCAGAATGTAAAAAAAAAATCTGTAGGGGGTGGACAGGGGTTGAGAATGCTCCTGATCTCAAGTGGTGGACATATTGCAGACCTCATGTGTATTTAATACTCTGTAATAGTTGAGAACTCTTGTATATATATATATTGATTGATTGATTGATTAAGGATTCTTGTTATAATTAATTTTAATTTCTGTGTAAATTACATACATTGCATACGTCATCACATGGTATGTGTGCGACTCCTTTGAAGTAAAAGAACTAACTTAAGACATATCTCTCAGCTCTTGTTCGCTTTTGAATTAGTTTAATATTTTGAAGTTTCAAAACATAACACAGAGTCATCAAACAATTTTGCTTCCTCGTAATCATGCAAGCAATGGAGCACAAAATGATATCATTGAAGCTGCTGTACTTAAGCAACTGTTCTTTTTTTATTTAAGGAATTGTAATAAAAGAAGTTCATCTACTTCCTCTGGTTCGGGGAAATGATTCAGCTTGAGTGGCAAGGTTCCTGAACAGAATGGTTTAAAAATATCTGAGTGAATGAAAATCTATCCTGGTGTGCAATAGAGATGCAGAGAGACATGATGGGACCAGGAAAGAGGAAACTGTCAAAGCAGCAGGGCTTCAGAGGTATCACAACCATCTGTGATCCTTTGGCTTGTAGGGAAATATTAGAATCAAACTGTGAGTTATAAAACTAATGCTGGAGGGTAAATAGAGTCTTCGAGGGAAATATATCAGGGATTCCTATGAGGGATGAAAACCTGATGCTCAGTGGTGGGTCGTGATCCTGTTGGAAATATTCTCAAGTGTCCAGGAGAGAGTAATTTGCATGAGCACTGACACACTATCATTGTCAGCAGGTCTGATGACATTGCAGGAGTCATTCTTATTGAAGGGAGAGTTGCAAATTCAGGTTCACTCGGTCAGAGTGAACAAATTGAAACAATTAGTGCTGAGTTGGCAGAGAGTGATGAATGGATCTGGAGAAGGAAAGGTCTTTGAAAAGGGACCCAGTCTTGTGGAGGATTCTGGAAATGGGGAACCTCAGTGTTGAGGGCACCTGAACATGGGAAGTCAGATTTTTAAGCACTTCTCAAGAGAGTCACTCAAAATTCTCATGGGAATAGCAGTAGATGAATAGCCTGCAGTAAACTGCTCCTAGTGTTACACCATAAGGCCATAAGATATAGGTGCAGAGTTAGTCCATTTGGCCCATTGACTCTGATCTGCCATTTCATCATGGCTGACCTACTTTCCCTCTCAGCCCCAATCACCTGCCTTGTTTCCATATCTCTGCATGCCCTGACTAATTGAGAACCTATCAACCTCTGACTTTAATACTCCCAATGGCCTGGCATCCACAGCCACCTGTGGGAACGGATTGGACAGAGTGACCTTTCGCTGGATAAAGAAATTGTTCCTCATCTCCGTTTAAAAGGCGTCCTTCTATTCTGAAACTGTGCCTTCTGGCCTTACATGACCCCACCAGAGGAAACATCCTCTCCACATACAAATCTGGTAGGTGGTAGAATGCGGCAGGAAGAAAAGAGGATGTGGAGAGAATTTTTAAAATGTTATATTAACTTAGTATTTGGGTAAAAGGAGGTTTGACAGTCACCAGAAACATAATGGGGGTAAATCATTCATTTCTCACTGTGACGTTGTGCTTTGCAAAGAGAATGAACAATATGTGCACCCAAAAACCAACAATTTTAAGATTTTTAGTTGTCATGAACCACACTGAACATGCACTTTGAAACACAAATGGAACATGAACTTTGTCACACAAATGGATCTGTGACAAGCCTCACTCTATAGTAAACAGCTTCTTTCACCATCAGCTCTTTAACCATGTTAGGAGCAATTTCTCATTCTATTTCTTCACTCAGTCTGACTCCCTGCCTTCCCATCCAGGGTATGTGGTGTTAAACTAAAAGCAATCCCAAATGGTCAGAGTGGAAGTGTGCCCTTACGTTCTCAGTAAGGCCCCCGATTTCAGGTGCACTGTTAGCTGCCAGATCCAGAAGGAACGTTGGCATCATTCATGTTCCTACTCACGAATAATAGCCTAGAAACAGCTACTGCATATACGTTAAGGATTTGACCACACGTTACAATACACTCAGTGGCTACTTTATTAGGTAAATCGTCAACCTAATAAAGAGGTGACTGAGTGTACGTTCATATTCCTCTGCTGCTGTAGCCAATCTATTTCAAGGCTCAGCATTCTGAGATGCTCATTTGCATCATGCTGTTGTAACAAATGGTTATCGGAGTTCCTGTCAGCAAGAACCCACCTGGCCATTCTCCTCTGGCCTCTCTCATTAACAAAACGTTTTCACCAACAGAATTGCTTCTCACTGGATGTTTTCTTTTTTTGTTTTTTGGTCCATTCTCCAATTAAGAGCAATAATTAATTAATTTATAATATTAATTATTATTTTTTTACCAAATTACCCCTTGATCTGCTCTTCAAATTTGGCTCATGTTATTTTTCAGTTTAAACCTTTTCAAAAATGATTAATAACTGCCATTTTTAAACAGTTAATGACATCACCTAATGATAGGGTTCAATGCTCCTGGGAAGTAGAATTTCAAAATGCACCCTCAGGTAAGCAATGGAATAAAATTTATTATTTAGTTAATAATTCATCTATCTGCGCACGCCATATTTTAATTCAGTTTAAGATAGTACATAGGGCCCATATGTCCAAAGACAAATTGGTGCATATTTTTCCTAATATATGCCCTATTTGTGATAGATGTAATGCAGAAGTGGCTACTCAAACCCATATGTTTTGGTCATGTGTAAGTTTAAATAATTTTTGTAGGGATGTGTTTGGAATATTATCTAAAGCTATAGATATGGATGTTCAACCTAATCCACTTACAGCAATTTTTGGGATTTTCCCAGAGGAAGCAAGCAAAGTGTCTGCCTCCGCCCAACATGTGATAGCTTTTTCAACTTTACTGGCTAGGGGAGCTATTTTGCTACACTGGAAAGAATCTAACTCACCCACTGCTTGCTATTGGCTGTCCTCCATCATGTCATGTTTAAGCTTGGAGAAAATTAGAAGCCGGACATTTGAGACGTCTTTTGATTTTGATCAAGTCTGGCGACGCTTTATTCAATATTTTCACATGATTTAATTTATCTTTATTTATTTATTTTTCTTTATTCTCTTTGGAGATAATCCTTGTCCATGAAGGGTTGGAGATGACTGGAAGGATGTGCTTTTTTTTCTCTCTCTTTCTTTTTTAATTTTATCCTCATTTGGACTGCCCGATCTTTCCTTTTCTATCTTTATTTTCTTTCTCTCTTTTTTGATTTAGTTTAGTTAGTGGGGGTTTTCTTTCTCTATCAATAAAATTTCCAATCTTTTGTTTACGATTGCTATGAGGAGTTGTAATTTCTCTCTGCCCATTGTATATATAGCAGCATAATATATTACCTGTTTGAGTTTGATATTATATGCTTTTTGTCTTTCAAATTGCTGTTTTTATGTCTTTTATATTATCTACTTGTTAAACTCCTCTTTCAAATTGTATTTGTATATTCTTTTATTTGAAAATCAATAAAAAAGATTGAAAAATGAAATGAAATGACTGTGGTGGTGAAATCATTGGGTATAGTTAAAGTGGAGGTTGATGGGTTCTTGATTAATCAGGGTATGAAAGGTATGGGGATGAGGCAAGAGAACGGGTTTGAGAAGAATAATAGATCAATCATGATGGAATAATGGAGCAGAATCGATGGGCTGAATGGCTCTTGAATTCATTTAAAATGTTTTTCATGCATCGTTGTTGCAGCATAGAACTCCAACACAAGATGGCAGTGTTGAACACCGAACATCCCTAGTGAAGAATGTCTTTCCAAACAAGGGCGTGTGGGATACTGGGATAACAGGTGCTTTCCACATCCTGCCCCCAAACCCTCCCCACGCACCCACTGAACCCAATTAAAATATTTCCAGCGTTCTTTTTTCACCTTATTTCACACAGGCCTGCCTGAGCTTCAGTACGTATATGCATACGTGCACGATTGCACACATGCAGATTGTTGAATTGGGGAGGCTAGAATGTGGAAGAACGTTGTGATGCACGGTCGTGTGTGTTCAGATATATGCTTGTGATTTAACTGCATGCATGCTCGTATGCAGAGGTATGCTAGTTATTGACAACTATGAGTAGGGCAGCTGTGCAGCAGTGAATGATTTTAATATGCACTGAACTGCCTCACCACATTATAAACATCACGATGGAGTGTGGCCTGAGAGACTGTTGCTGCCTCTCCTCCCAGAAGCATGGGGAATCGTGTCCAGGCTGCATGAAGCAGAGCCGAACTGACATTTAACTTCCATTCTGCAGATATTTGTGGTAATACGAAATCTACTCTAGGAATGTGCTTATCTCTCTGTACTCTGTGAGTAATATGCACAGAACTGCAATTAAATATATTTAGATGGATTTGAATAATATTTTGCTCATTTCACTGAAGGCATCTGCAGGACCAATTTACCAGTACCCTGAGACATCGTCCTTAATAATCAACTCTGATATCTTCCCAACACTGAGGTGAGATGAACTGGCCTACAGTTTCCTTTTCCTTTCTCTCTCCTTTCTTGAAGAGTGGAGTGACATTGGCAATTTTCCCATCTTCTGGAACCATTCCAGAATCCAGTGATTCTTGAAAGATCATGCCTGAGATCTCCACAATCTCTTCAGAACTCTGGAGCGTACACTATCTGGTCGAGGTATCTTATCTACCTTCAGACCTTCCAGCTTTCCAAGAGTCTTCTCTCTAGTCATGGCAGCTTCTCACACTTCACAAACCCTGTCACTGGAGCCTCCACCTTCCTGCTAGAGTCTTCCACAGTGAAAATGGATGCCAAATGATTGGTCTGTTTCTTTGCTATTTCATAGCCTCCCATCACTACCAGTCCAGCGTGATTTTGCAATGATCCAATATCCACTCTCACCTCTCATTTACACTTCATGTATCTGAGGAAACTGTTGGTATTAAACTCTTTAATGTTATTGCTTAGCTTACTTCTGTATTGCATCCTGACATTCCTAGTGACATTCTTATTGCCTTCTGTTGTTTTTAAAAGCTCCCCAATCCTCTAACTTGCCACTAATTTTCACTCTATTATATGCCATCTCTTTGGCTTTTATGTTGGCCATGTGTTAGCCATGGTTTGTCATCTTTCCTTTAATGTGCTTCATCCTCTCTGGGATGGATGTATACTGAGTTTTCTGAATATCTTCCAGAAATTCTAGCTATTGCTGCACTACTGTCAGCCCTGTCAGTGTTCTTTTCCAATAATTCTGGTCAAATCCTCTCTCATGCTTCTGTAATTCCCTTTACTCCACTGTGATACTGATACATCTGACTTTAGCTTCTCCTTCTCAGATTTCAGGGTGAATTCAATCAAGTTATGATCACTTGCCCCTGAGGTTTCTTTTACCTTAAGGTCTCTAATCAATTCTGCTTTATCGCACAGCACCCAATCCAGAATAGCTGGCCTTCTAGTGGGCTCAACCAGCTGCTGCTCTAGAAAGCCCTCTCATAGGCACTCTGGAAATCCCCCTCTCCAGTAATCCAGCACCAACTTGATTTTCCCAATCTACCTGCTTATTGAATTCCCCCAAGACTGTTGCAATATTGCCTTTCTGCATGTATTGCATTGAATCTTATTCTTTCTGTGAGCAAAGTTAACAAACTTTGAATACAATTGATCAATGCTTTGAATTTTGCTGTATGCAGAACGTCAGATATGAATATTCTAAACAAGTTTATTTGTCTGTGAAATGTTGTGTCTGTGTTACTGTTGTGCTTTGGACAATGTAGAAATCAGCCCAGGAATGGGTCTCCAGTGAGGCTGGCAATTCTGCTCATAGCCCACCAGTAATTGTACCTCAATCATCCTCAGTCTAATCAGAAAAACAACTCTTTGTAGGTATTATAATATTATCTAAAATCATGGGAACTATTGTGCAAATGCAAATATAAATGAAGAGCAATAAATGAGGAGAACATGAAGTAACAATAAACAAGTAAGTTTATGTGTTCATAACGTGAGATCATTGGTTGTGGGAACAGCTGAAACAGAATGAGTGTTGTTTTTGTTCCAGAGCTTGATACCAGAACTGTTGTTGAACTTGAAGAAACTCAGTGCAATTGTTGTTTGAACCAAACATTAGAGATGGGAGGAAATGTGATCTAAATGACATTGGCCATAGAATGATTGTTGGTTCCAGATGGGGTGGACTGAATATATCAGGAAGTGCTGATCTTTGGGACTTTCACTCACAACAGTATAGAGAATGGACCAAAAAACAAACAAAATAAAAACATCCAGTGAGAAGCAGTTCTGTTGGTGAAAACGTTTTGTTAATGAGAGGTCAGAGGCGAATGGCCAGATGGGTTCTTGCTGACAGGAACTCCAATAACCATGTGTTACAACAGCGTGGTGCAAATGAGCATCTCTGAAGGCTGAGCCTTGAAATAGATTGGCGACAGCTGCAGAGGACTACGAACATACAGTCGGTCGCCTCTTTATTAGGTCGAGGGTTTACCTAATTAATGTGCCACTGAGTGTACTGTAACCTGTGATCAAATCCTTAACGTGTGTGCAGCAGCTGTTTCTAGGCTATTATTCGTGAGTGGGATCGTGAATGATGCCAAAGCGCATTCTGGATCTGGCAGCTAACAGGGCAGCTGAAATCGGGGCCTTACTGAGAACGTAAGGGCACACTTCCACTCGGACCATTTGGGATTGCTTTTAGTTTAACACCACATACTCTGGATGGGAAGGGAGGGAGTCAGTCTGAGTGAAGAAATGGAATGAGGAATTGCTCCTAATAAGGGTAAAGAGCTGATGATGAAAGAAGGTGAGTACTTTATAGTGAGGCTTGCCACAGTTCCACTTATGTGACAAAGTGCAAGTTCAGTGTGGTTTATGGCAACTAACAACTTCAAACAAACTCATTCGACGAAGACCAGCTTGTTCAACTTCGAATGAGTTCGCTCCGCTCTGAAACATCTTGACTGCGCGGCCGCTTTTTTGTACAATGGCGAACTCGACCCCGGAATGTGCTCCTGGTGAAGATGTTAACTCGTCCTACAACCCGCCCGTAATTATCGTCACATTCATCCTCGGGATTGTTGGAAATACGGTTGCCTTGTGGATCTTTTGTGCTCATATGAAGTCCCGGAATCCGAGTATTGTGTATTCACTGAATCTGATGATTGCGGACACTCTGTTAATGTGCTGTCTCCCCTTCCGAGCTGATTATTTTCTCCGACAGAAGGACTGGAGTTTTGGTGAAGGACTGTGTCGACTGAACATATTCATGATTTCCCTGAACCGGATTGGCAGCGTCTTTTTCCTCATGGTTATTGCGATCGATCGTTACTTTAAGGTGGTCCATCCACTCCACAAGGTAAACAAGATCACTACAAGGTGTGCGGTGATGATAGCCGGCGGTCTGTGGATTGTAGAGGTGGCTATTTGTTTGCACTTGCTGATAGACAAACATGATTTCAAACAACACAACGTGAGAAACTGTGAGCCTTTCAGCATTAACAAGGCTCTGAGTCCCACAGCAGTTTGGACTGACTTTATTTTTATATTCTATCAGTTTCTTTTTCCAGTTTCAGTTATCCACTTCTCTACGTCCTCCATCATCTGGAGGTTACGGCAGATGGAAACTGGAATGCGGGGTAAATATAAGCGAACTGTGAAACTTGTGACAGTCGTGGCTGCAGTTTTTGTCATTTGCTTCTTGCCCACCAGTGTTGCTGTGGTCGCGGTTTTGGTCACGAAACTAAGAAGACCCTTCGACTGCAAGTCGTATCACACAGCAGTGAATATCTTTTACAATACGCTGTTCATAACGTATCTGAACAGTGTGGTCGATCCCATTGTTTACTATTTTTCTACTTCGCAGTTTCAACATGCTTTAGAGAAGGCTCTACATGATCTCATTTTAAGCTCTTCCAGATCAGCCACTGAACCCGGAACATCCAGGGAGGAGCAGACTGTGGGTCGGCAAACGAGCTCTGTAACAGCTTTCTGATCGCTCCGGGTCCGCGTGAACTAGATGCCCTCAAAGCAAAGCTGATTCATGCGCCCGAAAGCAGAAAATGATCAAATGCTAATATTTTTCTGGAGGGTAAGTTGATCTGAACGAACAAGTTCCGTAATACACTTCCCTTTCTGTAAAGGAGAGATTGCATCTCATCTACAAATCTACGTTTATTTCAGAGCTTGTTCGTTAAGAAATTCTGCCTTTCTTTAAAGCAGTTACCCCAATTTTTTTATGCCTTGGGGCGTTACAATTATCTGAGGGGTCGGTGGACCACAGGTTGGAAATCCTGGTTTTAATGGAAGGGTTGTATGTTATGTATGGGTATTTAGGATTTCCTCTTTCCATAGAAGCAACCGCTTCCTCAGATGAATTCAACCTGCGTGTCTCCATTGTAGCTAGCTTCTACCCGTTATAGTGGGCCAATCTCAGGTTGACTGACTGCCCATCAGTATCTGCAGTAATCTATTCATCCAAGAACAACCCTACCTATGGACTTTCAGTCAGAAGGAAAGTGATGTTAGGAGTTGCTGGGATGGTGCCAAACTGCATGCACCCAGAGGGTGGCTAATCTGTGGAATTCTTTGCCACGGATGACTGTAGAGGGCGTCAGCCGAATTACGTCCTCGATCAGTTGTACTTTCTTAGCATTACTACACGACTAAAGAAGCTATTCTTCGAGGAGCCAGAGAGGAACGGAAATTACTCTTTAATTCAACAGACATTCGTATAGTTGAAGATTATCCCCCCGAAATCTTTGCCGAAAGAAAGAAATATTGAGAAGTTATGAGTGAAATGTATAAATTAGATTTAAATCCCTCCCTTCGCTTTCCAGCAAAGCTGATAATTTTCCGTGAAAAATCTCAACCATTGAGAATCTACTCTCCTCACAAGGGATGAGAGTATATTAAAAAGTTTAAAGTTAAGCATACTGAATAAAATATTAAAGATATATCGATTATTCAATAGCCAATTTTGAAGTATCTGTTATATGAGTTGTTTATGGGGCTTTTGAGTTAAGTACATGTTATACCTTTTCACTCTCTGGTAGTCTCTCTGGTGGTAGATGTAATTCTGTTTTTTTACCTTAATTAATACATATATAACTGTTTTGTAGGGAACGTTTATAGTATTGTACTTTAGTGGTCCGTGTAGGAGCTGTTGTGTATTAATCTTTGTATTTTTTTATTTGTTTCAATACGTATAGTTTTAGGTCTGTTATGTACATATATTCATTTATTTTTCTTTTTCGAGAGAAAGAATATACTTTGTAACAATATTTACTCGGATTTATTCTTTCTTTTGAATATGTGTTTAAGCTACTTTAGCTGATTCTAAGATGGCCGTGGTTGATTATGTTTTTATTAATGTTAGACACAACATTATAGTAGTTGAATTCTGTTTGTGCCTTTTATTATAGCTATTTTCCGTGGGATTTCTGTTTTTTTTATATATGGAGCTGCAAGTTGGAGAACAGGGTCAAAGGTGATTAGTTAGCATGTGACCAGCCTATTGGCTTCTTCCTTTCTATCTATTGGACGGGGGGAGGGGGCAGGGGTCTATTACAGTCGGTGTTTTTTTCTTGATTGGGCAGTTCTTTTGATGGATTTCTCTATCGTAAATGTGTCACCCCTTCCGTTTGTACCCGCGACTTTGGTTTAATCTGTACTTAAGTAACATTTCTTTTATATAATATTAAACTCAATTTTAAACATGGATGTTAATAAAATTAATATAATATCTTGGAATTGGAACAGTGTCAATCATCCCATTAAGCTTAAAAAGATTTTTAAGAAATTAAACACACAATGCTGATACTATTTTTGCGCAAGAAAATCATATACGAAAACAGGATGGGGATAGATTTTTTCGCTTTTGGAAAGGTTCTCTTTTTCCCTCACTGTCGGATAGTAAAACAAGAGGCGTTTCTATATTACTTAGTCTCAAAACCCTTTTTGTACACCTTAATACTACTACTGATTTGATTGGAAGATATTTAATTGTTACTGGTTTATTATGCGAGTAAAAGGTAACTCTGGTGAGTGTATACGCACCTAATGTAGATAATTCTGATTTTTTAACGAAACTTTTTTCAGTGTTCCCGAATCTCAATGAATATAAACTGATCATGGGTGGTGACTTTAACTGTTGCTTAAATCCTGCGATTGACAGGTCATCAACCAATCCGTCGCGTCCTAATAAGGCGGCAGCTTATATTAACTCTTTTTTATTAGAATATGGCCTTGTTGATATTTGGAGATATAAACACCCGAATGATAAAGATTTCTCCTTTTTTTCACACGTCCATCACAAATATTCTCGAATTGATTACTTTTTTTTAGATACACGTCTGTTGTACTCCGTTGCTGAATGTGCGTATGACAGCATTGCGCTTTCAGATCACGCGCCTTTAAAGTTAACCTTTAAGCTCCCGGATAGAGTTTTGAAAATCTCACAGTGGAGACTGAAGTCCGTTTTGTTACGGGATCCAGCATTTGTTAATTTTATTAAGGAGCAAATTTCTATATTGTTTGAATTTAATACAACGGAAGGAATGTCAAATCTGCTTATATGGGACACCTTGAAATCTTTTTGAGGGGACAGATAATCTCATATTCAGCAGCCTTGAGAAAGAAAACGAAAGCGGAATTGTCAGTGCTTATTAATAAAATTAAACAGATAGATAAAGCGTATTCAGTTAAACCTACTGAAGACCTATATAAAGAAAGGGTCGAACTTCAATCACAGTATGATTTAGTTCTGACCGTTCCCATTGAACAGCAAATTTTTAAATCTAAAAGTTTATTTTATATACATGGGGAAAAATCTGCTAAACTTTTAGCGGGTCAGTTAAAGGCTGGGATGATCAGAAGACAGATTTTAAAAATTCGCCGACCAGATAGAAAAGAATCTTTAGATCCTTATGAAATTAATAAGATATTTATGGACTTTTATTCTAATGTTTATAAATCTGAATTCTCTGATATTAATATTACTATGAATAGATTTTTGCAAAGGTTAAACATACCTCAAATTTTGATTCCAGATGCTGATATGTTAGATGCACCTATTAAATAAGAGGAGATAGCCAAGGCTATATCCTCTATGCAATTAGGTAAAGCTCCGGGATCTGATGGTTATACGGTAGAATTTTATAAGATCTTTCACGAAACGCTTATAACGCATCTTCATCAAACGTTCACTGATTCGACATCTTCCGGGAACCTTCCTAAAACTTTTTATGAAGCACTAATTTCATTGATTCCATAAAAAGGGAAAGACCCACTGGAATGAGTATCCAATAGACATAGTTCTTTACCGAATGTAGATTTTAAAATCCTCTGTAAGATTCTAGCAAATGGTCTTGAGAGTATCTTGCCTAATGTTATCTCAAACGATCAAACAGGATTTATTAAAAATAGGTAATCACATTTTAATATTCGAATATTATTAAATATCATTTATTCCCCTTCAACCAAAGAATCTGAATGTGTTGTATCTTTGGAGGCAGAGAAAGCCTTTGATAGGGTGGAGTGGCCTTATCTATTTCAGGTTTTGAAGAGGTTCCATTTTGGTCCAGGATTTATCTCCTGGATTAAATTGATTTATCATGCCCCGGTAGCTGTGGTTCTCACTAATAACCAAAAGTATCCTTGCTTTAGATTATATAGAGGTACCCGTCAGGGCAGTCCCCTTAGCCCTCTATTATTTAATTTGGCTTTCGAACCACTTGCTATTGCTCTTAGGGATTCTAATTCTGTGCAGGGTATTAGGAGAGGGGGTAAATTTCATAAAGTTTCCTTATGCGCAGATGATTTATTAGTTGACATTTCAAATCCTAAGAAATCTATTCCTTCTATGTTATCTATATTTATGGAATTTTGTACTTTTTCTGGATATAAACTTAATTTACATAATAATGAATTATTTCCTATTAATAATTATTTTGATCAAATACCTTTTAATATTGCCAAAAGCCATTTTACTGACCTTGGTATCAAAATTACAAGAAAGTTTAAAGACCTGTATAGGTATAATTTCTTCCTTTTAGTTGAATATACTCAACAGTCGCTTTCCAAATGGTCACCTATGTCAATGTCATTGATAGGTCGAATAAATGGTATAAAATGTTTATTCTACCGAAATTTTAATATATATTTCAAGCAGTTTCCTCTTTTGTTCCAAAAACATTGTTTGATAAAAGAGACTCTCTGATTTTGTCTTATGTTTGGAAGAATAAAAGCTCTAGAGTGAATAAACTTTAATTGCAAAAATCAAAAAAAGATGGGAGAGCTGGCTTTACCAAACTTTAGATTTTATTATTGGGGAATTAATATTCGCTATATTACATTTTGGATTTATGGTATAGGCGATCAAGATCACCCTTCATGGTTACAGCTGGAGGAAAATTCAGTACTGGGGTTTTCGTTAGCTTCTTTATCAGGAGCTCATCTTCCCTTTTTGTTCTCCAGAATAGGTAAACAAGCTCTTAACCCTATTGTTAAACATACTTTAAAAATCTGGTTTCAATTTCGTAGATTTTTTGAATTAAATGATTTTTTACTTTCTAGTAATATTTATTTGAAATTTCTTTTTTAAACCAACTTTGGATAAGGCTTTTCTAACATGGAAAATTAAGGGAATAAAAACGTTTTTAGATTTGTTTTTGCAAGACTGTTTAATGTCTTTTTCACAGTTAATGGATAAATATGATATCTCGAATACACATTTTTTCAGGTATTTACAGGTTGGAAATTTCTTACGTGATTTTTTACCAAATTACCCCTTGATCTGCTCTTCAAATTTGGCTCATGTTATTAATAGCTATCATTTATAAACAGTTAATGAATGCTCGCACATCACCTAATGATAGGATTCAACGCCCCCTGGGAAGTAGAACTTCAGCATTCACTCTCAGATAAGCAATGGAGTAAAATTTATTATTTAGTTAATAATTCATCTCTCTGCGTACACCATATTTTAATTCAGTTTAAGATAGTACATAGATGTCCAAAGATAAATTGGCGCATATTTTTCCTAATATATGCCCTGTTTGTGATAGATGTAATGCAGAAGCGGCTACTCTAACCCATTTGTTTTCATCATGTGTAAGTTTAAATAATTTTTGTAGAGATGTGTTTGGAATATTATCTAAAGTTATAGATATGGATGTTCAACCTAATCCACACAGCAATTTTTGGGATTTCCCAGAGGAAGCAAGCAAAGTGTCTGCCTCCGCCAAACATGTGATAGCTTTTTCAACTTTACTGGGTAGGAGAGCTATGTTGCTACACTGGAAAGAATCTAACTCACCCACTGTTAGCTATTGGCTGTCCTCCATCATGTCATGTTTAAGCTTGGAGAAAATTAGAAGCCGGACATTTGATACATCTTTTGATTTTGAACAAGTCTGACAACCCTTTATTCATTATTTTCACATGATTTAATTTATCTTTATCTATCTATCTATTTGTTTATTTATTTAATCTTTATTCTCTTTGGAGAATATCCTTGTCCATGAAGGTTCGGAAGGATGAGTTTTTTTTCTCTCTCTCTCTTTCTTTTTAAAGTGTATCCTCATTTGGACTGCCCAATCTTTCTTTTTCTCTTTTTTGATTTAGTTTACTTAGTGGGGTTTTTCTTTCTCTATCAATAAAATTACGAATCTTTTTTTTACGATTGCCATGAGGAGTTGTAATGTCTCTCTGCCCTTTGTATATATAACAGCATAATATATTACCTATTTGTGTTTGATATTATATGCTTTTTGTCTTTAATATTGCTGTTTATATGTCTTTTATATTATCTACTTGTTTAACTCCTCTTTCGATTTGTATTTGTATATTCATTATTTGAAAATCTATATAAAAGATTGAAAAATGAAATGAAATGACTGTGGCGGTGAAATCATTGGGTATAATTAAAGTGGAGGTCGATGAGTCATTGATTAATCAGGGCATCAGAGGTATGGGGATGAGACAGGAGAACAGGATCGTGAAGAATAAAAAATCAATCATGATGGAATGATGGAGCAGAATCGATGGGCTGAATGGCCCAATTCTGCTCCTATGTCTTATGGGTGGCAATGAAGGTGCCAGAGTGCTGTAAGAGCCTGTCTGCTATACTAATGTTAAAATAATTATGCTAACCTGGTCGGCTCCATCTAGGAATGTCAACCAACAGCAATTTACTTGCTCTAATTCTTTGGAAATGACTGTTGTGGATCACTTGTTTGCAGCTAAGAACTCCAACACAAGATGGCAGTGTTGAAAAGAATGAACACCGAACCTCCTTTGTGAAAAATGTCTTTACAAACAAGGGCGTGTGGGATACTGGGATAGCAGGTGCTTGCCACATCCTGCCCCCAAACCCTCCCCACGCACCCACAGAACCCAATTAAAATATTTCCAGCGTTCTTTTTTCACATTATTTCACACAGGCCAGCCTGAGCTTCAGTACGTCTATGCATACGTGCACGATTGCACACATGCAGATAGTTGAATTGGGGAGGCTAGAATGTGGAAGAACGTTGTGATGCACGGTCGTGTGTGCTCAGATATATGCTTGTGATTTAACTGCATGCTTGCTCGTATGTAGAGGTACGCTAGTTATTGAGAACTATGAGTAGGGCAGCTGTGCAGCAGTGAATGATTTTAATATGCACTGAACTGCCTCACCACATTATAAGCATCACGATGGAGTGTGGCCTGAGAGACTGTTGCTGCCTCTCCTCCCAGAAGCATGGGGAAACGTGTCCAGGCTGCATGAAGGAGAGCCGAACTGACTTTTAACTTCCATTCTGCAGATATTTGTGGTAATACGAAATCTACTCTAGGAATGTGTTTATCTCTCTGTACTCTGTGAGTAATATGCACAGAACTGCAATTAAATATATTTAGATGGATTTGAATAATAGTTTGCTCATTTCACTGAGGGCATCTGCAGGACCAATTTACCAGTACCCTGAGACCTCATCCTTAATGATCAACTCTGACATCTTCCCAACACTGAGGTGAGATGAACTGGCCTACAGTTTCCTTTTCCTTTCTCTCTCCTTTTTTGAAGAGTGTGGTGACTTTGGCAATTTTCCCATCTTCCGGAACCATTCCAGAATCCAGTGATTCTTGAAAGATCATGCCTGATGTCTCCACAATCTCTTCAGAACTCTGGAGTGCACACTATCTGGTAGAGGTAACTTATCTACCTTCAGACCTTCCAGCTTTCCAAGAGTCTTCTCTCTAGTCATGGCAGCTTCTCACACTTCACAAACCCTGTCACTGGAGCCGCCACCTTCCTGCTAGTGTCTTCCACAGTGAAAATGGATGCCAAATGATTGCTCTGTTTCTTTGCTATTTCATAGCCTCCCATTACTACCAGTCCAGCGTGATTTTGCAATGGTCCAATATCCACTCTCACCTCTCTTTTACACTTCATGTATCTGACGAAACTGATGGTATTAAACTCTTTAATATAATTGCTAAGCTTACTTCTGTATTGCATCCTGACCTTCCTAGTGATATTATTATTGCCTTCTGTTGCTTTTTGAAAGCTCCCCAATCCTCTAACTTCCCACTAATTTTCACTCTATTGTATGCTGTCTCTTTGGCTTTTATGTTGGCTTTGACTTCTCTAGTTAGCCATGGTTTGTTATCTTTCCTTTAAAGTGCTTCATCCTCTCTGGGATGTATATATCCTCAGTTTTCTGAATAGGTTTCAGAAATTCCAGCCATTGCTGCTCTACTGTCTGCCCTGCCAGTGTTCTTTTCCAATCAATTCTGGCCAACTCCTCTCTATTTTTCTGTAATTCCCTTTACTCCACTGTAATGCTGATACATCTGACTTTAGCATCTCCTTCTCAGATTTCAGGGTGCAATCAATCAAATTATGATCACTTTCCCCTGAGGTTTCTTTTACCTTAAGGTCTCTAGTCAATTCTGCTTTATCGCACAACACCCAATCCAGAATAGCTGGCCTTCTAGTGGGCTCAACCAGCAGCTGCTCTAGAAAGCCCTCTCATAGGCACTTTGGAAATCCCCCTCTCCAGTAATCCAGCACCAACTTGATTTTCCCAATCTACCTGCTTATTGAATTCCCCCAAGACTGTTGTAATATTGCCTTTCTGCATGTCTTGCATTGAATCTTATGCTTTCTGGGAGCAAAGTTAACAAACTTTGAATATAACTTATCAATTCTTTGAATTTTGCTGTACGCAGAACGTCAGATATGAATATTCTGAGTAAGTTTATTTGTCTGTGAAATGTTGTGACTGTGTTACTGTTATGCTTTGGACAATGGAGAAATCAGCCCAGGAATGGGTCTCCAGTGAGGCTGTCTATTCTGCTCATAGCCCACCAGTAAATTGTACCACAATCATACTCAGTCTAATCAGAAAAACAACTCTTTGTAGGTATTATAGTTTCATCTAAAATCATGGGAACTATTGTGCAAATGCAAATATAAATGAATAGCAATAAATGAGGTGAAAATGAAGTAACAATGAACAAGTAAATTTATGTGTTCATAAAGTGTGATGATTGGTTGTGGGAACAGCTGAAACAGAATGAGTGTTGTTTTTGTTCCAGAGCTTGATGGTTGGGGGTAGCAACTGTTGTTGAACTTGAAGAAACTCAGTGCAATTGTTGTTTGAACCAAACATTAGAGATGGGAGGAAATGTGATCTAAATGACTTTGGCCATAGAATGATTGTTGGTTCCAGATGGGGTGGACTGAATATATCAGGAAGTGCTGATCTTTGGGACTTTCACTCACAACAGTATAGAGAGTGGACCAAAAAACAAACAAACAAAAAAAAAAAACATCCAGTGAGAAGCAGTTCTGTTGGTGAAAACGTTTTGTTAATGAGAGGTCAGAGGCGAATGGCCAGATGGGTTCTTGCTGACAGGAACTCCAATAACCATGTGTTGCAACAGCGTGGTGCAAATGAGCATCTCTGAATGCTGAGCCTTGAAATAGATTGGCTACAGCTGCAGAGGACTACGAACATACAGTCGGTCGCCTCTTTATTAGGTCGAGGGTTTACCTAATAAAGGGGCCACTGAGTGTATTGTAACCTGTGATCAAATCCTCAACGTGTGTGCAGCAGCTGTTTCTAGGCTATTATTCGTGAGTGGGAACGTGAATGATGCCAACGTTCATTCTGGATCTGGCAGCTAACAGGGCACCTGAAATCGGGGCCTTACTGAGAACGGAAGGGCACACTTCCACTCTGACCATTTGAGATTGCTTTTAGTTTAACACCACATACCCTGGAAGGGAAGGGAGGGAGTCAGTCTGAGTGAAGAAATGGAATGAGGAATTGCTTCTAATATGGTTAAAGAGCTGACGGTGAAAGAAGCTGCGTACTTCATAGTGAGGCTTGCCACAGTTCCACTTATGTGACAAAGTGCACGTTCAGTGTGGCTTATGGCAACTAACAACTTCAAACAAACTCATTCGACGAAGTCCAGCTTGTTCAACTTCGAATGAGTTCGCTCCGCTCTGAAACATCTTGACTGTGCGGCCGCTTTTTTGTACAATGGCGAACTCGACCCCGGAATGTGCTCCTGGTGAAGATGTTAACTCGTCCTACAACCCGCCCGTAATTATCGTCACATTCATCCCCGGGATTGTTGGAAATACGGTTGCTTTGTGGATCTTTTGTATTCATGTGAAGTCCCGGAAACCGAGTATTGTGTATTCACTGAATCTGATGATTGCGGACACTCTGTTAATGTGCTGTCTACCCTTCCGAGCTGATTATTTTCTCCGAGGGAAGGACTGGATTTTTGGTGAAGGACTGTGTCGACTGAACGTGTTCATGATTTCCCTGAACCGGATTGGCAGCGTCTTTTTCCTCATGGTTATTGCGATCGATCGTTACCTTAAGGTGGTTCATCCACTCCACAAAGTAAACAAGATCCCTACAAGGTGTGCGGTGATGATAGCCGGCGGTCTGTGGATTGTAGCGGTGGCTATTTGTTTGCACTTGCTGTTCGCCAAACATGACTTCAAACAGCACAACGTGACAAACTGTGAGCCTTTCAGTATTAACAAGGGTCTGAGTGCCCCAGCAATTTGGACAGACTTTATTTTTATATTCTTTAAGTTTCTTTTGCCAGTTTCAGTAATCCTCTTCTCTACGTCCTCCATCATCTGGAGGTTACGGCAGATGGAAGCTGGAATGCGGGGTAAATATAAGCGAACTGTGAAACTTGTGACAGCCGTGGCTGCAGTTTTTGTCATTTGCTTCTTGCCCACCAGTGTTGCTGTGGTCGCGGTTTTGGTCACTAAGCTAAGAAGTCCCTTCGACTGCAAGTCGTATCACACAGCAGTGAATATCTTTTACAATACGCTGTTTATAACGTATCTGAACAGTGTGGTCGATCCCATTGTTTACTATTTTTCTACTTCGCAGTTTCAACATGCTTTCGAGAAGGCTCTATTTGATCTTAATTTAAGCTCTTCCAAATCAGTCACTGAACCCGGAACATCCAGGGAGGAGCAGACTGTGGATCAGCAAACGAGCTCTGTAACAGCTTTCTGATCGCTCAGGGTCCGCGTGAACTAGATGCCCTCAAAGCAAAGGTGATTAATGCGCCCGAAATCAGAAATTTATCAAATGGTAATAATTTTCTGAAGGGTAAGTTGATCTGAACGAACAAGTTCCGTAATACACTTCCCTTTCTGTAAAGGAGAGATTGCATCTTATCTACAAAACTAACTTTATTTCAGAGCTTGTTCGTTAAGAAATTCTTCCTTTCTTTAAAGCAGTTTCCCCAATTTTTTTTATGCCTTGGGGGCCTTACAGTTATCTGAGGGGTCGGTGGACCACAGGTTGGAAATCCTGTTTTAAGTGAAAGGGTTCTGTGTTATGTATGGGTATTTAGGATTTCCTCTTTCCATAGAAGCAACTGCTTCCTCAGATGAATTCAACCTGCGTGTCTCCATTGTAGCTAGCTTCTACCCGTTATAGTGGGCCAATCTCAGGTTGACTGACTGCCCATCAGTATCTGCGGTAATCTATTCATCCAAGTACAACCCTACCTATGGACTTTCAGTCAGAAGGGAAGTGATGTTAGGAGTTGCTGGGATGGTGCCAAGCTGCATGCACCCATATCGTGATGGTACTGGAACCGGATTCTAGAAAAAAGCCTATTCTAGTGAACTGGAGACAGGAACCGAAGTGCTGGTTCGAAATTAGAGAATTTATTTTCAGTAGATAAAATTGAAATCTGGAATGAAGAAGGGATGTCAGTCTTGAAGAAGGATTATCAGGATTTGCAACAGAGATGACTATGAACTTCTTTAACTAGAGGGTGGCGAATCTGTGGAATTCTTTGCCACGGATGACTGCAGAGGGCGTCAGCCGAATTACGTCCTCGAGCGGTTGTACTTTCTTTGCATTGTTACACGACTAAAGAAGCTATTCTTCGAGGAGCCAGAGAGAAACGGAAATTACTCTTTAATTAAACAGACATTCGTATAGTTGAAGATTATCCCCCCGAAATCTTGACCGAAAGAAAGAAATATCGAGAAGTTATGAGTGAAATGTATAAATTAGATTTAAATCCCTCTCTTCGCTTTCCAGCAAAGCTGATAATTTTCCGTGAAAAATCTCAACCATTGAGAATCTACTCTCCTCACGAGGGATGGGAGTATATTAAAAAGTTTAAAGTTAAGCCTTCTGAATAAAATATTAAAGTTACATCGATTATTCAATAGCCAATTTTGAAGTATCTGTTGTATGAGTTGTTGATGGAGCTTTTGAGTTAAGTACATGTTATACCTTTTCACTCTCTGGTATGGGACGTGGTCGATTTAATTTTGTTTTTTACCTTAATTAATACATATATAACTGTTTTGTAGGGAACGTTTATGGTATTGTACTTTAGTGATCCGTGTAGGAGCTGTTGTGTATTAATCTTTGTATTTTTTATTTGTTTCTGTACTTATAGTTTTAGGTCTGTTATGTACATATATTCATTTATTTTTCTTTTTCGAGAGAAAGAATATACTTTGTAACAATATTTACTCGGATTTATTCTTTCTTTTGAATATGTGTTTAAGCTACTTTAGCTGATTCTAAGATGGCCGAGGTTGATTATGTTTTTATTAATGTTAGACACAACATTATAGTAGTTGAATTCTGTTTGTGCCTTTTATTATAGCTATTTTCCGTGGGAATTTTTTTATATATATGGAGCTGCAAGTTGGAGAACAGGGTCAAAGTTGATTAGTTAGCATGGGACCAGCCTATTGGTTTCTTCCTTTCTATCTATTGGGCGGGGGGAGGGGGCAGGGGTCTATTACAGTCGGTGTTTTTCTTGATTGGGCAGTTCTTTTGATGGATTTCTCTATCGTAAATGTGTCACCCCTTCCGTTTGTACCCGCGTTTGGTTTAATCTGTACTTAAGTAACATTTCTTTTATATAATATTAAACTCAATTTTAAACATGGATGTTATTAAAATGAACATAATATCTTGGAATTGGAACGGTGTCAATCATCCCATTAAACGTAAAAAGGTTGTTAAGAAATTAAACACACAATGCTGGTACTATTTTTGCGCAAGAAAATCATATACGAAAACAGGATGGGGATAGATTTTTTCGCTTTTGGAAAGGTTCTCTTTTTCACTCACTGTCGGATAGTAAAACAAGAGGCGTTTCTATATTCCTTAGTCTCAAAACCCTTTTTGTACACCTTAATTCTACTACTGATTTGATTGGAAGATATTTAATTGTTACTGGTTTATTATGCGAGCAAAAGGTAACTCTGGTGTGTGTATACGCACCTAATGTAGATAATTCTGATGTTTTAAAGAAACTTTTTTCAGTGTTCCCGAATCTCAATGAATATAAACTGATCATGGGTGGTGACTTTAACTGTTGCTTAAATCCTGCGATTGACAGGTCATCAACCAATCCGTCGCGTCCTAAAAAAGCGGCATCTTGTATTAACTCTTTTTTATTAGAATATGGCCTTGTCGATATTTGGAGATATAGACACCCGAATGATAAAGCTTTCTCCTTCTTTTCACACGTCCATCACAAATATTCTCGAATTGATTACTTTTTTTTAGATACACGTCTGTTGAACTCCGTTGTTGAATGTGCGTATGACATCATTGAGCTTTCAGATCACGCGCCTTTAAAGTTAACTTTTAAGCTCCCGGATAGAGTTTTGAAAATCTCACAATGGAGATTGAACCCCGTTTTGTTACGGGGTCCAGCTTTTGTTAATTTTAAGGAGCAAATTTCTATATTTTTTGAATTTAATACAAAGGAAGGAATGTCAAATCTGCTTATATGGGACACCTTGAAATCTTTTTGACGGGAGAGATAATCTCATATTCAGCAGCCTTGAGAAACAAAATTAAAGCGGAATTGTCAGTGCTTATTAATAAAATTAAACAGATAGATAAAGCGTATACAGTTAAACCTACTGAAAACCTTTATGAAGAAAGGGTCGAACTTCAATCACAGTATGATTTACTTCGGACCTTTCCCACTGAACAGCAAATTTTTAAATCTAAAAGTTCATTTTATATACATGGGGAAAAATCTGCTGAACTTTTAGCGGGTCATTTAAAGGCTGGGATGGTCAGAAGACAGATTTTAAAAATTCGCCGGCCAGATAGAACAGAAACTTTAGATCCTTATGAAATTCAAAAGATATTTATGGACTTTTATTCTAATCTTTATAAATCTGAATTCTCTGATAGTAATATCACTATGAATAGATTTTTGCAAAGTCTAAACATACCTCAAATTTCGATTCAAGATGCTGATATGTTAGATGCACCTATTAAACAAGAGGAGATAGCCAAGGCTATATCCTCTATGCAATTAGGTAAAGCTCCGGGATCTGATGGTTATACGGTAGAATTTTATAAGACCTTTCACGAAACGCTTATACCACATCTTTATCAAACGTTCACTGATTCTACATCTTCTGGGAACCTTCCTAAAACTTTTTATGAAGTACTAATTTCATTGATTCTATAAAAAGGGAAAGACCCACTGGAATGTGTATCCTATGGACATATTTCTTTACCGAATGTAGATTTTAAAATCCTCTGTAAGATTCTAGCAAATGGCCTTGAGAGTATATTGCCTAATGTTATCTCAAACGATCAAGCAGGTTTTATTAAAAATAGGTACTCACATTTTAATATTCGAAGATTATTCAATATCATTTATTCCCCTTCAACCTAAGAATCTGAATGTGTTGTTTCTTTGGAGGCAGAGAAAGCCTTTGATAGGGTGGAGTGGCCTTATCTATTTCAGGTTTTGAAGAGGTTCAATTCTGGTCCAGGATTTATCTCCTGGATTAAATTGATTTATCATGCCACGGTAGCTGCAGTTCTCACTAACAACCAAAAGTATCCTTGCTTTAGATTATATAGAGGTACCCGTCAGGGCTGTCCCCTTAGCTCTCTATTATTTAATTTGGCTTTCGAACCACTTGCTATTGCAATAATAATTAATAACCTCAACCATCAAGCTCTAGAACAAAAACGACACTCATTCTGTTTCAGCTGTTCCCACAACCAATGATCACACTTTATGAACACTTTACATTGTTACTTCATGCTCACCTCATTTATTGCTATTTATTTATATTTGCATTTGCACAATGGTTCCCATGCTGAACTTCTCTATGATTTTAGATGAAATTATAATACCTACAAAGAGTTGTTTTTCTGATTAGACTGAGGAAGATTGTGCTACAATTACTGGCGGGCTATGAGCAGAATTGACAGCCTCACTGGAGACCCATTCCTGGGCTGATTTTTCCATTGTGCAAAGCAGAACAGTAACACAGTCACAACATTTCAGAGACAAGTAAGCTTATTCAGAATGATCATATATGACGTTCTACATACAGCAAAATTCAACGCATTGCTAAGTTGTATTCAAAGTTTGTTAACTTTGCTCCCAGAAAGCATAAGATTCAATGCAATGCATGCAGAAAAGCAATATTACAACAGTCACGGTGGAATTCAATATGCAGGTAAATTGGGAAAATCAAGTTGGTGCTGGATTACTGGAGAGGGGGATTTCCAGAGTGCCTATGAGAGGGCTTTCTAGAGCAGCTGCTGGTTGAGCCCACTAGACGGCCAGCTATTCTGGATTAGGTGTTGTGCGATAAACCAGAGTTGATTAGAGAGCTTAAGGTAAAAGAAACCTCAGGGGAAATTGATCATAATTTGATTGCATTCACCCTGAAATCTGAGAAGGGAAGTTAAAGTCAGATGTATCAGTATTACAGTGGAGTAAAGGGAATTACAGAAGCATGAGGGAGGATTTGACCAGAATAACTGGCAGGGCTGATAGTAGAACAGCAATACCTAGAATTTCTGGAAGCTATTCGGAAAACTGAGGATATATACATCCCAGAGAGGATGAAGCACTTTAAAGGAAAGATGACAAACCATGGCTAACAAGAGAAGTCAAAGCCAACATAAAAGCCAAACAGACGGCATATAATAGAGTGAAAATTAGTGGGAAGTTAGAGGATTGGGGAGCTTTTAAAAAGCAACAGAAGGCATTAAGAATATCACTTGGAAGGTAAGGATGCAATACAGAAGTGAGCTAAGCAATAATATTAAAGAGTTTAATACAAACAGCTTCCTCAGATACATAAACAATAAAAGAGAAGTGAGAGTGGATATTGGACCATTGCAAAATCACGCTGGACTGGTAGTAATGGGAGGCTATGAAATAGCAAAGAAACAGACCAATTATTTGGCATCCATTTTCACTGTGGAAGACACTAGCAGGAAGGTGGAGGCTCCAGTGACAGGGGTCGTGAAGTGTGAGAAGCTGCCATGACTGGAGAGAAGACTCTTGGAAAGCTGGAAGGTCTGAAGGTAGATAAGTTACCTCGACCAGATACTGTATGCTCCAGATTTCTGAAGAGATTGTGGAGATATCAGGCAATATCTTTCAAGAATCACTGGATTCTGGAATGGTTCCGGAAGATGGGAAAATTGCCAAAGTCACCACACTCTTCAAAAAAGGAGAGAAAGGAAAAGGAAACTGTAGGCCAGTTCATCTCACCTCGGTGTTGGGAAGATGTCAGAGTTGATCATTAAGGATGAGGTCTCAGGGTACTGGTAAATTGGTCCTGCAGATGCCCTCAGTGAAATGAGCAAAACATTATTCAAATCCATCTAAATATATTTAATTGCAGTTCTGTGCATATTACTCACAGAGTACAGCGAGATAAGCACATTCCTAGAGTAGATTTCGTGTTACCACAAATATCTGCAGAATGGAAGTTAAAAGTCAGTTCTGCTCTCCTTCATGCAGCCTGGCCACGATTCCCCATGCTTCTGGGAGGAGAGGCTGCAACGGTCTCTCGGGCCACACTGCATCGTGATGTTTAGAATGTGGTGAAGCAGTTCAGTGCGTATTAAAATCATTCACTGCTGCACAGCTGCCCTACTCATAGTTCTCAATAACTAGCGTACCTCTGCATACGAGCATGCATGCAGTTAAATCACAAGCATATATCTGAGCACACACGACCGTGCATCACAACGTTCTTCCACATTCTAGCTTCCCCAATTCAACTATCTGCATGTGTGCAATCGTGCACGTATGCATAGACGTACTGAAGCTCAGGCTGGCCTGTGTGAAATAATGGAATAAACAACGCTGGAGATATTTTAATTTGATTCTGTGGGTGCGGCGGGAGGGTTTGGGGGCAGGATGTGGAAAGCACCTGCTATCCCAGTATCCCACACGCCCTTGTTTGTAAAGACATTCTTCACAAGGGATGTTCGGTGTTCATTCTTTTCAACACTGCCATCTTGTGTTGGAGTTCTTAGCTGCAAACAAGTGATCCACAACAGTCATTTCCAAAGAATTAGAGCAAGTAAATTGCTGTTGGTTGACATTCCTAGATGGAGCCGACCAGGTTAGCATAATTATTTTAACATTAGTATAGCAGAGAGGCTCTTACAACACTCTGGTAACTTCATTGGCACCCATAAGACATAGGAGCAGAATTGGGCCATTCAGCCCATCGATTCTACTCCATCATTCCATCATGATTGATTCATTATTCTTCTCAATCTCGTTCTCCTGCCTCATTCCCATACCTTTCATGCCCTGATTAATCAAGAACCCATCAACCTCCACTTTAAATGCACCAAATGATTTCACCACCAAAGTCATCCGTGGCAAAGAATTCCCCAGATTTGCCACCCTCTGGTTTAAGAAGTGCATAGTCATCTCTGTTGCAAATCCTGATCATCCTTGGGAAACAGAACTTAACCTTACTATCCCTATTGAGAATTGGGATAAAATTCTTCAATTAGTCAATTTATCATCTATATGTGCTAAACATTCATTAATATAGTTTAAAGTTGAGCACAGGGCTCATATGTCCAAGGATAAGTTGGCTCGTTTTTATTCCTATATAAATCCTATATGTGACAGATGTCATTCTGAGATAGCGTCTTTATCTCAAATGTTTTGGTCAGGTCCGCTTTTGAAAAAATATTGGAAAGACATTTTCGATATTTTTCCACGGTATTGAACATTGATTTACAACCTCATCCTATTACTGCAATTTTTGGTTTACCAATAATGGACTCAATCCATTTATCTTCTTCTGCTTGTCGAATGATTGTATTTCTTACATTAATGGCTAGAAGATCTATTTTGTTGAATTGGAAATAAATTAATCCCCCTACTGTATTTCATTGGCTTTCTCAAACTATGTTATGTCTAAATTTGGAGAAAATTAGAAGTGTTGTATTTCACCCTTCTATTAAATTTGAAAAGACATGGAGACCATTTATTCAATATTTTCATATGATGTAATTTGACCCTGCTCCAAACCTATTCGTTTTTCCGCTTTTGATTATACATATGTTGAGACAATCGGATTTGGCAACACTGATGATTTTGTATTTTTTTTTATTAAAGATACTATAAACAGCCCCTTATTCATTATATATTTTCTTCCTTTTTTCTCTTTATTAGTTATTAGGCTTTAGATTACTTTTTCTTAGGGTTATTTTTTTTTTGTTTTTCTCTTTTCTTTTTTTTACATATATATGATATACCAAGTTTTGCTTTGTTTATATGATAATTGTATCATTCATGATTTCGGAAGACTTGACTATATTGTAACTATTGATTGTGTATCCTTTCATGTTCAGTTTAAAATTTGAAGTTTGTAATCCCACTATCTATGTATTAATCTTATCATGTTGATATTAATAATAAGAAGAAGAAGATTAAAAAAGAAGGAAAAGATTACTGCAGATACTGATGGGCAGTCAGTCAACCTGAGATTGGCCCACTATAACGGGTAGAAGCTAGCGACAATGGAGACACGCAGGTTGAATTCATGTGAGGAAGCAGTTGCTTCTACGGAAAGAGAAATCCTAAATACCCATACATAGCATACAACCCTTCCCATTAAACCAGGAAATCCAATCTGTGTTCCACCGACCCTTCAGGTAATTGTAAGACCCCAAGGCATTAAAAAAATTGGGGAAGCTGCTTTAAAGAAAGGAAGAGTTTCTTAACGAACAAGCTCTGAAATAAACTGAGTTTTGTAGATACGATGCAATCTCTTCTCTACATAAAGGGAAGTGTATTAGGGAACTTGTTCGGTCAGATCAACTTACCCTTCAGAAAAAATATTACCATTTGATCATTTTCTGCTTTCGAGCGCATTAATCACCTTTGCTTTGAGGGCATCTAGTACACGCGGACCCTGAGCGATCAGAAAGCTGTTACAGAGCTCGTTTGCTGATCCACAGTCTGCTCCTCCCTGGATGTTCCGGGTTCAGTGGCTGATCTGGAAGAGCTTAAAATGAGATCAAATAGAGCCTTCTCGAAAGCATGTTGAAACTACGAAGTAGAAAAATCGTAAACAATGGGATCGACCACACTGTTCAGATACGTTATAAACAGCGTATTGTAAAAGATATTCACTGCTGTGTGATACGACTTGCAGTCGAAGGGTCTTCTTAGTTTAGTGACCAAAACCGCGACCACAGCAACACTGGTGGGCAAGAAGCAAATGACAAAAACTGCAGCCACGACTGTCACAAGTTTCACAGTTCGCTTATATTTACCCCGCATTCCAGTTTCCATCTGCCGTAACCTCCAGATGATGGAGGACGTAGAGAAGAGGATTACTGAAACTGACAAAAGAAACTGAAAGAATATAAAAATAAAGTCAGTCCAAACTGCTGTGGGACTCAGAGCCTTGTTAATGCTGAAAGGCTCACAGTTTCTCACGTTGTGCTGTTTGAAATCATGTTTGTCTATCAGCAAGTGCAAACAAATAGCCGCTGCTACAATCCACAGACCGCCGGCTATCACCACCGCACACCTTGTAGTGATCTTGTTTACTTTGTGGAGTGGATGGACCACCTTAAAGTAACGATCGATCGCAATAACCATGAGGAAAGAAGACGCTGCCAATCCGGTTCAGGCAAATCATAAAAATGTTCAGTCGACACAGTCCATCACCAAAAATCCAGTCCTTCCCTCGGAGAAAATAATCAGCTCGGAAGGGTAGACAGCACAATAACAGAGTGTCCGCAATCATCAGATTCAGTGAATACACAATACTCGGTTTCCGGGACTTCACATGAGCACAAAAGATCCACAAAGCAACCGTATTTCCAACAATCCCGAGGATGAATGTAACGATAATTACGGGCGGGTTGTAGGACGAGTTAACATCTTCACCAGGAGCACATTCCGGGGTCGAGTTCGCCATTGTACTAAAAAGCGGCCGCACAGTCAAGATGTTTCAGAGCGGAGCGAACTCTTTCGAAGTTGAAGAAGCTGGTCTTCGTCGTATGAGTTTGTTCTCCTGTGGGTGGGGTATATGGGCGGGGTGAAATAGTCAAGAGCACCAATAAGTTGTGCGATCAAATCATTGACAACGTTCCGGAAAAACTAGAAGCAGAATCATTCAAATGAAGTAACAATAAAATACATTTAGTTTGTATTGCCAGGCTTGAAATTCTGCAGTACTTCGTTTTCTTGTTGAGTGCTTGAACAAGTTTACATTAACAATTAACTAATCATGGGGCATAATTTTAATCTGATTGGAGGGAGGTATAAGGGGATATCAGGGGCAGAGTTTTTTAAGCAGCGAGGTTGGGTGCGAGGAACTGGCTGCCAGGTTTGGCGGTGGAGGCAGATACATCAGGGGCATTTCAGGCACATGGATGACAGAAAAATGGAGGACTATGTAGGACGGAAGGATTAGACTGATCTTAAAGTCGATTAAAATGTCGCCAACATTGTACTGTAATATGATATGCTCTTTATAAGGGGGGGGGGGGTGCTGTTCTGTAATAGAAATCAACCCCAAAAATTATATCACTCTGTAATTGAAGTTATTTTTACAAAATCTCCTCACGACAATTTATATCAAAATGCATTTGAATAGGAATTAAAACCAGAAAACGAATGAAACTCCCAGCATGTCAACTAATGACAGAAGAGCTTATGCTTCAGCATGTAGGTCTCTTTTTATTTTCAATTTCAGCAGTTTTTGATTGTCTTTGGACGTAGAGATGCCTCTCTGAACATCACCTGATATCAGTGAAGGTGCTCTGTTTAACAAACACTTTTTGTATTTTCAGGAAATGTGATAGAGACGTCCTCTTGTTTGGGGAAGTGATCACCCCGAATGGGATCTGACAGCGCATTAACCAGATACTAGATTCGGCGAGAACACAGCATTGTATTCGAATTCCATTATTTCTGAACACCAGGGATATAGATAGAGTAAATGCAAGAACGGTTTTCACTGAAATTGGGTGGGACGGCAACTAGATGTCCTGGGTTAAGGTGGGGGAGTGAAAAGATTAAGGGGAACGGGGGCTGGGGATTTCTTCACTCGGAGGGTTGCGAGAGGGTGGAACCAGCTGCCAGCACAAGTGGGGCATGAAAGTTCAATTTAAACGTATAATAGAAGTTACCATAGGTACATGGATGGTAGAGCTGTGGAAAGCTTTGGTACCGGTGCAGATCAATGCTAACAGGCAGATTAAATGGTTTAGTACGCAATACATAGGCCAAAGGGCATGTTTCTGTGCTGTACGTTTCTATGTTTCTGATTTTACATGACAATAAAATATCTACAAAGCAGTTGTATTTCTGACTAGTCCTAGGACGATTGTTATAATAATTACTGGTGGGCTGTGAGTAGAATCGACTACCTCGATGGAGACACGTTGCTGGGCTGAATTGTCCATTGTTCAAAACGCCACAGTAAACACAGTCACCGTCTCCGAGACAAGAAAACTTAATCAAAGATGAAAATATCTTCATACAGCAAAACTCAGAACATCAGTAAGTCGTGTCCAAAGTTTATTAGCAGTGCTGTAATGATTTAACTCAATGAAATATATCCAGCGTGATTAACAGAATGTAATAGCTACTCGATATTAGGTACATAAACCATTTTATAGCCCTATCAAAGCTCTGAAACTTTCTTTATTATTCAGAGTGCAGTGCCAATTCAGTTGAAATGCACCTTCTCTACCTAAACTAAAGTTGCCCCTTTGGAAGCCCACCCTACTCCAGTTCCTCTCATAAACTGATAATTTGGTCCAACAGGTGCCCCCAGTGAGCTGAGCAGAATATTATTCAAATCCATCTCATTGATTATACAGAATTGCTTTTCCGTACACTTTATTCACACAGTACAGAGAGAGACAACCGTATTCCCAGAGTAGATTTTCTGTTTCCACAAGGATCTACTGAATGAAGGTTAGAAGTGATTTCTGCTCTCTTTCATGCAGCCTGCGCATGGTTTATCATGGTTGTAGGAGGGGAGGCAGCAATAGTTCCTCGGGCCACTCTCCATTCATGGTGTTTGGGATGTGCTGAGGCAATTCAGTCTGTATTCAAGTCATTCACTGCTGCCCTACTCATAGTGATAAATACCAGGCATACGTATGCATGCACGCACTTAAGGCACAAATATATATGTGAGCACGCACATGCGCGCATGCACACGCACAACCAACCTTGCATCACAACGTTCGTCCACATTCACCTCACCCCAATGCAACTGTCTGCATGCGTAAGTGGAAAATAATGGTACTAAGGTCAACAGAAGTATTTTGATTGGATTCTGGGGGTGGGGGGTGGGGCTGTAATAAAAGAACCTGCAGTCCCAGAACCGCACACGTTCCTGTTTGCAAAGGCATTCTTCACAAGGACTGTTGAGTTCAACACTGCCATCTCGGGTTTGAGTTCTATGCTGCAAACAAATGATGCACGAATTTCATTTCAAAAGAATTCATGATCAAAAAAACTCAGTGGAGAGTAAATTTCTCAAGAACAGCCACTCTGCCCTTATCGGCAGGTTTCTGGTGTTCCCACAACCACTGATTTCACGTTAAGGACGCTTTATCTTGTTACTGCATGTTCTCGTTAGACATTGCTGTTTACTGTACTTATACCTCAGTTTGCACAGTCTGGTGTTCATCGGTCCTGTTAACAGTTACGTGATCTATAGATTTGTTCAGTATGTCCGCAGGAAAAAGAATCTCAGGGTTGTGTGTGTGTGGTGACACGTATGAGCTCTGATATTAGATTTTACTTTGAAATGTCAACATGATTGTCTGATTAGATATCTGCATTAATGAGCGGGGGATAGGTGTATCTAATAAAGTGGCCACTGAGTGTGTACTGGGATTTAGGCAAAAGTCCATAATGGCCACTGGCCACTGTGAGCGCAGGGATACTGCAGGTACGGTACCTGCTGACCAGAATTCCGGGCAGTCCTGCTGATCTCAATCTGGGAAATACTTCAGATTCTACAGGATCTCCCAGAGTATCAGAGCAGCCCTGCAGGCAGATTATTTAAGCAATGGAAGCACGAGCCTGTTGAAGACCAGCGGCACCACTTGCACCTCTGTCGTTCCCTCACATCGCCTGTGATTTATCCCGAAGAGGAGACAATGGCGCTTTTGCTGGCATCTTCGGAACAGCTCTATTTCCATCTTTAATATCTCCATTTTCCCCTTTCGGGGTCCTTTTCACGATCCTGACCTGGAGTTACACGGTGACCTCGGGAACCGCTCCCGGGGTGTCACGACTGCCCGCTATTCGATATGTCAGGGATGCAGCCTGAGAGAGTTAGCTCGCCTCCGGAGTTCCGGGATCTCGTGGCCCTGGAGACGGGCGGACCGAAGGTCGGTGCCTCTGCAGGAATCCGGTGTCGCGGGAGACGGAAGATCGAAAGCAGCGAGCTGGCTGCCGGCTGTGTGCCCGGAGACCCCAGTTCTCGGGGCGCAGAGCTCGGAAAAAGCGACGCAACGGACTTCTAACATCACAGAGCAGAGAGTCGTTTGTTATGTCTCCCCTCTCGCTACGAAACGGAGATATCGCTTTCTCCCTTATTAGGGGGAGAGGGAGAGGGAGAGAGGGGGAGAGAGAGAGAGAGAGAGAGAGAGAGAGGGAGAGAGAGGGAGAGAGAGAGTGAGATGGGGGGGGGGGAGAGACTGAGAGCCTGTGGTATGTCGAATACCGGACGAACGAGTAGTCTTTGGGGTGCCTTCGCCCACTGTTGTGCGGTAACTGCGCACATGACTGCCTCATTCAACAAATACAAGGTGCCATCTGACTTTGGGAACCCCTGGCCTACAGCTGCTCAGAGTACAGAAAGAGCTTTCGGGATGGAACTGAGAAGCTCATGCCCATACTTCAGAAACTCAATGGGCTGCACACACCTCACCTACACCCACCCGACACTCCATCAGGAGGCATCTGCCTTTCCGTGGAGGACCAGAAAAACATCAAGTATTCAACTGGAATTAGGCTAGTCAGACCAGTGAGTCTGCTCCACTCACTAAGCATGTCTGAATTTCTCTTTTCAACTCCATTCTCCCAACTTCATTCTATAACCCTTAACCCCAAACAAACACCTACAAATCGTTATCTGAAATACACTCAATGATTTGACCTTCACCGCCCTGGATGACAATGAATTCCACAGATTCCCCACACTCTGCCTGAGCAAATTCCTCATTCCAGTTCTAGTGAGATGCCCACTTATTCTGAAACTGTGCCCGTGGATACAAGATCATTTGATTCTCTCCTACTGATGGAAACATCCTCTCCACTTGCACATCGTCCAGGTTTGTGGTTCTGTATATTCAGCTGTCTAATTATCACAGAATGTAAAAAAAATATCTGTAGGGTTGGACAGGGGTTGAGAATGCTCCTGATCTCAAGTGGTGAACATTTTGCAGACCTCATGTGTATTTAATACTCTGTAATAGTTGAGAACTCTTGTATATATATATATATATATTGATTGATTGATTAAGGATTCTTGTTATAATTAATTTTAATTTCTGTGTAAATTACATACATTGCATACGTCATCACATGGTATGTGTGCGACTCCTTTGAAGTAAAAGAACTAACTTAAGACATATCTCTCAGCTCTTGTTCGCTTTTGAATTAGTTTAATATTTTGAAGTTTCAAAACATAACACAGAGTCATCAAACAATTTTGCTTCCTCGTAATCATGCAAGCAATGGAGCACAAAATGATATCATTGAAGCTGCTGTACTTAAGCAACTGTTCTTTTTTTATTTAAGGAATTGTAATAAAAGAAGTTCATCTACTTCCTCTGGTTCGGGGAAATGATTCAGCTTGAGTGGCAAGGTTCCTGAACAGAATGGTTTAAAAATATCTGAGTGGATGAAAATCTAACCTGGTGTGCAATGGAGATGCAGAGAGACATGATGGGACCAGGAAAGAGGAAACTGTCAAAACAGCAGAGGGCTTCAGAGGTATCACAACCATCTGTGATCCTTTGGCTTGTAGGGAAATATTAGAATCAAACTGTGAGTTATAAAACTAATGCTGGAGGGTAAATAGAGTCTTCGAGGGAAATATATTAGGGATTCCTATGAGGGATGAAAACCTGATGCTCAGTGGTGGGTCGTGATCCTGTTGGAAATATCAGCAAGTGTCCAGGAGAGAGTAATTTGCATGAGCACTGACACACTAACATTGTCAGCAGGTCTGATGACATTGCAGGAGTCATTCTTATTGAAGGGAGAGTTGCAAATTCAGGTTCACTCGGTCAGAGTGAGCAAATTGAAACAATTAGTGCTGAGTTGGCAGAGAGTGATGAATGGATCTGGAGAAGGAAAGGTCTTTGAAAAGGGACCCAGTCTTGTGGAGGATTCTGGAAATGGGGAACCTCAGTGTTGAGGGCACCTGACCATGGGAACTCAGATTTTTAAGCACTTCTCAAGAGAGTCTGGAATCAGCATCACTCAAAATTCTCATGGGAATAGCAGTAGATGAATAGCCTGCAGTAAACTGCTCCTAGTGTTACACCATAAGGCCATAAGATATAGGTGCAGAGTTAGTCCATTTGGCCCATTGACTCTGATCTGCCATTTCATCATGGCTGACCTACTTTCCCTCTCAGCCCCAATCACCTGCCTTGTTTCCATATCTCTGCATGCCCTGACTAATTGAGAACCTATCAACCTCTGACTTTAATACTCCCAATGGCCTGGCATCCACAGCCACCTGTGGGAATGGATTGGACAGAGTGACCTTTCGCTGGATAAAGAAATTGTTCCTCATCTCCGTTTAAAAGGCGTCCTTCTATTCTGAAACTGTGCCTTCTGGCCTTACATGACCCCACCAGAGGAAACATCCTCTCCACATACAAATCTGGTAGGTGGTAGAATGCGGCAGGAAGAAAAGAGGATGTGGAGAGAATTTTTAAAATGTTATATTAACTTAGTATTTGGGTAAAAGGAGGTTTGACAGTCACCAGAAACATAATGGGGTAAATCATTCATTTCTCACTGTGACGTTGTGCTTTGCAAAGAGAATGAACAATATGTGCACCCAAAAACCAACAATTTTAAGATTTTTAGTTGCCATGAACCACACTGAACATGCACTTTGAAACACAAATGGAACATGAACTTTGTCACACAAATGGATCTGTGACAAGCCTCACTCTATAGTAAACAGCTTCTTTCACCATCAGCTCTTTAACCATATTAGGAGCAATTTCTCATTCTATTTCTTCACTCAGACTGACTCCCTCCCTTCCCATCCAGGGTATGTGGTGTTAAACTAAAAGCAATCCCAAATGGTCAGAGTGGAAGTGTGCGCTTACGTTCTCAATAAGGCCCCCGATTTCAGGTGCCCTGTTAGCTGCCAGATCCAGAAGGAACGTTGGCATCATTCACGTTCCTACTCACGAATAATAGCCTAGAAACAGCTACTGCATATACGTTAAGGATTTGACCACACGTTACAATACACTCAGTGGCTACTTTATTAGGTAAATCGTCAACCTAATAAAGAGGTGACTGAGTGTATGTTCATATTCCTCTGCTGCTGTAGCCAATCTATTTCAAGGCTCAGCATTCTGAGATGCTCATTTGCATCATGCTGTTGTAACAAATAGTTATCGGAGTTCCTGTCAGCAAGAACCCACCTGGCCATTCTCCTCTGGCCTCTCTCATTAACAAAACGTTTTCACCAACAGAATTGCTTCTCACTGGATGTTTTCTTTTTTTGTTTTTTGGTCCATTCTCCAATTAAGAGCAATAATTAATTAATTTATAATATTAATTATTATTTTTTTTACCAAATTACCCCTTGATCTGCTCTTCAAATTTGGCTCATGTTATTTTTCAGTTTAAACCTTTTCAAAAATGATTAATAACTGCCATTTTTAAACAGTTAATGACATCACCTAATGATAGGGTTCAATGCTCCTGGGAAGTAGAATTTCAAAATGCACCCTCAGGTAAGCAATGGAATAAAATTTATTATTTAGTTAATAATTCATCTATCTGCGCACGCCATATTTTAATTCAGTTTAAGATAGTACATAGGGCCCATATGTCCAAAGACAAATTGGTGCATATTTTTCCTAATATATGCCCTATTTGTGATAGATGTAATGCAGAAGTGGCTACTCAAACCCATATGTTTTGGTCATGTGTAAGTTTAAATAATTTTTGTAGGGATGTGTTTGGAATATTATCTAAAGCTATAGATATGGATGTTCAACCTAATCCACTTACAGCAATTTTTGGGATTTTCCCAGAGGAAGCAAGCAAAGTGTCTGCCTCCGCCCAACATGTGATAGCTTTTTCAACTTTACTGGCTCGGAGAGCTATTTTGCTACACTGGAAAGAATCTAACTCACCCACTGCTTGCTATTGGCTGTCCTCCATCATGTCATGTTTAAGCTTGGAGAAAATTAGAAGCCGGACATTTGAGACGTCTTTTGATTTTGATCAAGTCTGGCGACGCTTTATTCAATATTTTCACATGATTTAATTTATCTTTATTTATTTATTTTTCTTTATTCTCTTTGGAGATAATCCTTGTCCATGAAGGGTTGGAGATGACTGGAAGGATGTGCTTTTTTTTTCTCTCTCTTTCTTTTTTAATTTTATCCTCATTTGGACTGCCCGATCTTTCCTTTTCTATCTTTATTTTCTTTCTCTCTTTTTTGATTTAGTTTAGTTAGTGGGGGTTTTCTTTCTCTATCAATAAAATTTCCAATCTTTTGTTTACGATTGCTATGAGGAGTTGTAATTTCTCTCTGCCCATTGTATATATAGCAGCATAATACATTACCTGTTTGAGTTTGATATTATATGCTTTTTGTCTTTCAAATTGCTGTTTTTATGTCTTTTATATTATCTACTTGTTAAACTCCTCTTTCAAATTGTATTTGTATATTCTTTTATTTGAAAATCAATAAAAAAGATTGAAAAATGAAATGAAATGACTGTGGTGGTGAAATCATTGGGTATAGTTAAAGTGGAGGTTGATGGGTTCTTGATTAATCAGGGTATGAAAGGTATGGGGATGAGGCAAGAGAACGGGTTTGAGAAGAATAATAGATCAATCATGATGGAATAATGGAGCAGAATCGATGGGCTGAATGGCTCTTGAATTCATTTAAAATGTTTTTCGTGCATCGTTGTTGCAGCATAGAACTCCAACACAAGATGGCAGTGTTGAACACCGAACATCCCAAGTGAAGAATGTCTTTACAAACAAGGGCGTGTGGGATACCGGGATAGCAGGTGCTTTCCACATCCTGCCCCCAAACCCTCCCCACGCACCCACTGAACCCAATTAAAATATTTCCAGCGTTCTTTTTTCACCTTATTTCACACAGGCCTGCCTGAGCTTCAGTACGTATATGCATACGTGCACGATTGCACACATGCAGATTGTTGAATTGGGGAGGCTAGAATGTGGAAGAACGTTGTGATGCACGGTCGTGTGTGCTCAGACATATGCTTGTGTTTTAAATGCATGCATGCTCGTATGCAGAGGTATGCTAGTTATTGACAACTATGAGTAGGGCAGCTGTGCAGCAGTGAATGATTTTAATATGCACTGAACTGCCTCACCACATTATAAACATCACGATGGAGTGTGGCCTGAGAGACTGTTGCTGCCTCTCCTCCCAGAAGCATGGGGAATCGTGTCCAGGCTGCATGAAGGAGAGCCGAACTGACATTTAACTTCCATTCTGCAGATATTTGTGGTATTACGAAATCTACTCTAGGAATGTGCTTATCTCTCTGTACTCTGTGAGTAATATGCACAGAACTGCAATTAAATATATTTAGATGGATTTGAATAATATTTTGCTCATTTCACTGAAGGCATCTGCAGGACCAATTTACCAGTACCCTGAGACATCGTCCTTAATGATCAACTCTGACATCTTCCCAACACTGAGGTGAGATGAACTGGCCTACAGTTTCCTTTTCCTTTCTCTCTCCTTTCTTGAAGAGTGGAGTGACATTGGCAATTTTCCCATCTTCTGGAACCATTCCAGAATCCAGTGATTCTTGAAAGATCATGCCTGAGATCTCCACAATCTCTTCAGAACTCTGGAGCGTACACTATCTGGTCGAGGTATCTTATCTACCTTCAGACCTTCCAGCTTTCCAAGAGTCTTCTCTCTAGTCATGGCAGCTTCTCACACTTCACGTCCCCTGTCACTGGAGCCTCCACCTTCCTGCTAGAGTCTTCCACAGTGAAAATGGATGCCAAATGATTGCTCTGTTTCTTTGCTATTTCATAGCCTCCCATCACTACCAGTCCAGCGTGATTTTGCAATGATCCAATATCCACTCTCACCTCTCATTTACACTTCATGTATCTGAGGAAACTGTTGGTATTAAACTCTTTAATATTATTGCTTAGCTTACTTCTGTATTGCATCCTGACATTCCTAGTGACATTCTTATTGCCTTCTGTTGTTTTTAAAAGCTCCCCAATCCTCTAACTTGCCACTAATTTTCACTCTATTATATGCCATCTCTTTGGCTTTTATGTTGGCCATGTGTTAGCCATGGTTTGTCATCTTTCCTTTAATGTGCTTCATCCTCTCTGGGATGGATGTATACTGAGTTTTCTGAATATCTTCCAGAAATTCTAGCTATTCCTGCACTACTGTCAGCCCTGTCAGTGTTCTTTTCCAATAATTCTGGTCAAATCCTCTCTCATGCTTCTGTAATTCCCTTTACTCCACTGTAATACTGATACATCTGACTTTAGCTTCTCCTTCTCAGATTTCAGGGTGAATTCAATCAAGTTATGATCACTTGCCCCTGAGGTTTCTTTTACCTTAAGGTCTCTAATCAATTCTGGTTTATCGCACAACACCCAATCCAGAATATCTGGCCTTCTAGTGGGCTCAACCAGCTGCTGCTCTAGAAAGCCCTCTCATAGGCACTTTGGAAATCCCCCTCTCCAGTAATCCAGCACCAACTTGATTTTCCCAATCTACCTGCTTATTGAATTCCCCCAAGACTGTTGCAATATTGCCTTTCTGCATGTATTGCATTGAATCTTATTCTTTCTGTGAGCAAAGTTAACAAACTTTGAATACAATTGATCAATGCTTTGAATTTTGCTGTATGCAGAACGTCAGATATGAATATTCTAAACAAGTTTATTTGTCTGTGAAATGTTGTGTCTGTGTTACTGTTGTGCTTTGGACAATGTAGAAATCAGCCCAGGAATGGGTCTCCAGTGAGGCTGGCAATTCTGCTCATAGCCCACCAGTAATTGTACCTCAATCATCCTCAGTCTAATCAGAAAAACAACTCTTTGTAGGTATTATAATATTATCTAAAATCATGGGAACTATTGTGCAAATGCAAATATAAATGAAGAGCAATAAATGAGGAGAACATGAAGTAACAATAAACAAGTAAGTTTATGTGTTCATAACGTGAGATCATTGGTTGTGGGGACAGCTGAAACAGAATGAGTGTTGTTTTTGTTCCAGAGCTTGATACCAGAACTGTTGTTGAACTTGAAGAAACTCAGTGCAATTGTTGTTTGAACCAAACATTAGAGATGGGAGGAAATGTGATCTAAATGACATTGGCCATAGAATGATTGTTGGTTCCAGATGGGGTGGACTGAATATATCAGGAAGTGCTGATCTTTGGGACTTTCACTCACAACAGTATAGAGAATGGACCAAAAAGCAAACAAAATAAAAACATCCAGTGAGAAGCAGTTCTGTTGGTGAAAACGTTTTGTTAATGAGAGGTCAGAGGCGAATGGCCAGATGGGTTCTTGCTGACAGGTACTCCAATAACCATGTGTTACAACAGCGTGGTGCAAATGAGCATCTCTGAAAGCTGAGCCTTGAAATAGATTGGCTACAGCTGCAGGGGACTACGAACATACAGTCGGTCGCCTCTTTATTAGGTCGAGGGTTTACCTAATAAAGGGGCCACTGAGTGTACTGTAACCTGTGATCAAATCCTCAACGTGTGTGCAGCAGCTGTTTCTAGGCTATTATTCGTGAGTGGGAACGTGAATGATGCCAACGTTCATTCTGGATCTGGCAGCTAACAGGGCACCTGAAATCGGGGCCTTACTGAGAACGTAAGGGCACACTTCCACTCGGACCATTTGGGATTGCTTTTAGTTTAACACCACATACTCTGGATGGGAAGGGAGGGAGTCAGTCTGAGTGAAGAAATGGAATGAGGAATTGCTCCTAATAAGGGTAAAGAGCTGATGATGAAAGAAGGTGCGTACTTTATAGTGAGGCTTGCCACAGTTCCATTTGTGTGACAAAGTGCAAGTTCAGTGTGGTTTATGGCAACTAACAACTTCAAACAAACTCATTCGACGAAGACCAGCTTGTTCAACTTCGAATGAGTTCGCTCCGCTCTGAAACATCTTGACTGCGCGGCCGCTTTTTTGTACAACGGCGAACTCGACCCCGGAATGTGCTCCTGGTGAAGATGTTAACTCGTCCTACAACCCGCCCGTAATTATCGTCACATTCATCCTCGGGATTGTTGGAAATACGGTTGCCTTGTGGATCTTTTGTGCTCATATGAAGTCCCGGAAACCGAGTATTGTGTGTTCACTGAATCTGATGATTGCGGACACTCTGTTAATGTGCTGTCTCCCCTTCCGAGCTGATTATTTTCTCCGACAGAAGGACTGGAGTTTTGGTGAAGGACTGTGTCGACTGAACATATTCATGATTTCCCTGAACCGGATTGGCAGCGTCTTTTTCCTCATGGTTATTGCGATCGATCGTTACCTTATGGTGGTTCATCCACTCCACAAGGTAAACAAGATCACTACAAGGTGTGCGGTGATGATAGCCGGCGGTCTGTGGATTGTAGAGGTGGCTATTTGTTTGCACTTGCTGATAGACAAACATGATTTCAAACAACACAACGTGAGAAACTGTGAGCCTTTCAGCATTAACAAGGCTCTGTGTCCCACAGCAGTTTGGACTGACTTTATTTTTATATTCTTTCAGTTTCTTTTGCCAGTTTCAGTAATCCTCTTCTCTACGTCCTCCATCATCTGGAGGTTACGGCAGATGGAAACTGGAATGCGGGGTAAATATAAGCGAACTGTGAAACTTGTGACAGTCGTGGCTGCAGTTTTTGTCATTTGCTTCTTGCCCACCAGTGTTGCTGTGGTCGCGGTTTTGGTCACTAAGCTAAGAAGACCCTTCGACTGCAAGTCGTATCACACAGCAGTGAATATCTTTTACAATACGCTGTTTATAACGTATCTGAACAGTGTGGTCGATCCGATTGTTTACTATTTTTCTACTTCGCAGTTTCAACATGCTTTAGAGAAGGCTCTATTTGATCTCAATTTAAGCTCTTCCAGATCAGCCACTGAACCCGGAACATCCAGGGAGGAGCAGACTGTGGATCAGCAAACGAGCTCTGTAACAGCTTTCTGATCGCTCCGGGTCCGCGTGAACTAGATGCCCTCAAAGCAAAGCTGATTCATGCGCCCGAAAGCAGAAAATGATCACATGGTAATATTTTTCTGGAGGGTAAGTTGATCTGAACGAACAAGTTCCGTAATACACTTCCCTTTATGTAAAGGAGAGATTGCATCTCATCTACAAAACTACGTTTATTTCAGAGCTTGTTCGTTAAGAAATTCTTCCTTTCTTTAAAGCAGTTACCCCAATTTTTTTATGCCTTGGGGCCTTACAATTATCTGAGGGGTCGGTGGACCACAGGTTGGAAATCCTGGTTTTAATGGAAGGGTTATATGTTATGTATGGGTATTTAGGATTTCCTCTTTCCATAGAAGCAACTGCTCCCTCAGATGAATTCAACCTGCGTGTCTCCATTGTAGCTAGCTTCTACTCGTTATAGAGGGCCAATCTCAGGTTGACTGACTGCCCATCAGTATCTGCAGTAATCTATTCATCCAAGAACAACCCTACCTATGGACTTTCAGTCAGAAGGAAAGTGATGTTAGGAGTTGCTGGGATGGTGCCAAACTGCATGCACCCAGAGGGTGGCTAATCTGTGGAATTCTTTGCCACGGATGACTGTAGAGGGCGTCAGCCGAATTACGTCCTCGATCAGTTGTATTTTCTTTGCATTACTACACGACTAAAGAAGCTATTCTTCGAGGAGCCAGAGAGGAACGGAAATTACTCTTTAATTAAACACACATTCGTATAGTTGAAGATTATCTCTCCCCCCCCCCGAAATCTTTGCCGAAAGAAAGAAATATTGAGAAGTTATGAGTGAAATGTATAAATTAGATTTAAATCCCTCCCTTCGCTTTCCAGCAAAGCTGATAATTTTCCGTGAAAAATCTCAACCATTGAGAATCTACTCTCCTCACAAGGGATGAGAGTATATTAAAAAGTTTAAAGTTAAGCCTACTGAATAAAATATTAAAGATATATCATTTATTCAATAGCCAATTTTGAAGTATCTGTTATATGAGTTGTTTATGGGGCTTTTGAGTTAAGTACATGTTATACCTTTTCACTCTCTGGTAGTCTCTCTGGTGGTAGATGTAATTCTGTTTTTTACCTTAATTAATACATATATAACTGTTTTGTAGGGAACGTTTATGGTATTGTACTTTAGTGGTCCGTGTAGGAGCTGTTGTGTATTAATCTTTGTATTTTTTTTATTTGTTTCAATACGTATAGTTTTAGGTCTGTTATGTACATATATTCATTTATTTTTCTTTTTCGAGAGAAAGAATATACTTTGTAACAATATTTACTCGGATTTATTCTTTCTTTTGAATATGTGTTTAAGCTACTTTAGCTGATTCTAAGGTGGCTGTGGTTGATTATGTTTTTATTAATGTTAGACACAACATTATAGTAGTTGAATTCTGTTTGTGCCTTTTATTATAGCTATTTTCCGTGGGATTTCTGTTTTTTTTATATATGGAGCTGTAAGTTGGAGAACAGGGTCAAAGTTGATTAGTTAGCATGTGACCAGCCTATTGGCTTCTTCCTTTCTATCTATTGGGCGGGGGGAGGGGGCAGGGGTCTATTACAGTCGGTGTTTTTTTCTTGATTGGGCAGTTCTTTTGATGGATTTCTCTATCGTAAATATGTCACCCCTTCCGTTTGTACCCGCGACTTTGGTTTAATCTGTACTTAAGTAACATTTCTTTTATATAATATTAAACTCAATTTTAAACATGGATGTTAATAAAATTAATATAATATCTTGGAATTGGAACAGTGTCAATTATCCCATTAAGCTTAAAAAGATTTTTAAGAAATTAAACACACAATGCTGATACTATTTTTGCGTAAGAAAATCATATACGAAAACAGGATGGGGATAGATTTTTTCGCTTTTGGAAAGGTTCTCTTTTTCCCTCACTGTCGGATAGTAAAACAAGAGGCGTTTCTATATTTCTTAGTCTCAAAACCCTTTTTGTACACCTTAATTCTACTACTGATTTGATTGGAAGATATTTAATTGTTACTGGTTTATTATGCGAGCAAAAGGTAACTCTGGTGTGTGTATACGCACCTAATGTAGATAATTCTGATTTTTTTAAAGAGACTTTTTTCAGAGATCCCGAATCTCAATGAATATAAACTGATCATGGGTGGTGACTTTAACTGTTGCTTAAATCCTGCGATTGACAGGTCATCAACCAATCCGTCGCGTCCTAATAAAGCGGCAGCTTATATTAACTCTTTTTTATTAGAATATGGCCTTGTTGATATTTGGAGATATAAACACCCGAATGATAAAGATTTCTCCTTTTTTTCACACGTCCATCACAAATATTCTCGAATTGATTACTTTTTTTTAGATACACGTCTGTTGTACTCCGTTGCTGAATGTGCGTATGACAGCATTGAGCTTTCAGATCACGCGCCTTTAAAGTTAACCTTTAAGCTCCCGGATAGAGTTTTGAAAATCTCACAGTGGAGATTGAAGTCCGTTTTGTTACGGGATCCAGCATTTGTTAATTTTATTAAGGAGCAAATTTCTATATTGTTTGGATTTAATACAACGGAAGGAATGTCAAATCTGCTTATATGGGACACCTTGAAATCTTTTTGAGGGGACAGATAATCTCATATTCAGCAGCCTTGAGAAAGAAAACGAAAGCGGAATTGTCAGTGCTTATTAATAAAATTAAACAGATAGATAAAGCGTATTCAGTTAAACCTACTGAAGACCTATATAAAGAAAGGGTCGAACTTCAATCACAGTATGATTTAGTTCTGACCGTTCCCATTGAACAGCAAATTTTTAAATCTAAAAGTTTATTTTATATACATGGGGAAAAATCTGCTAAACTTTTAGCGGGTCAGTTAAAGGCTGGGATGGTCAGAAGATAGATTTAAAAAATTCGCCGACCAGATAGAAAAGAAACTTTAGAGCCTTATGAAATTAATAAGATATTTATGGACTTTTATTCTAATGTTTATAAATCTGAATTCTCTGATAGTAATATCACTATGAATAGATTTTTGCAAAGGTTAAACATACCTCAAATTTCGATTCAAGATGCTGGTATGTTAGATGCACCTAGGGTAGAATTTTATAAGACCTTTCACGAAACGCTTATACCACATCTTCATCAAATGTTCACTGATTCTACATCTTCTGGGAACCTTCCTAAAACGTTTTATGAAGCACTAATTTCATTGATTCCATAAAAAGGGAAAGACCCACTGGAATGTGTACCCAATAGACATAGTTCTTTACCGAATGTAGATTTTAAAATCCTCTGTAATATTCTAGCAAACGGTCTTGAGAGTATCTTGCCTAATGTTATCTCAAACGATCAAATAGGATTTATTAAAAATAGGTACTGACATTTTAATATTCGAAGATTATTAAATATCATTTATTCCCCTTCAACCAAAGAATCTGAATGTATTGTATCTTTGGATGCAGAGAAAGCCTTTGATAGGGTGGAGTGGCCGTATCTGTTTCAGGTTTTGAAGAAGTTCAATTTTGGCCCAGGATTTATCTCCTGGATTAAATTGATTTATCATGCCCCGGTAGCTGCGGTTCTCACTAATAACCAAAAGTATCCTTGCTTTTGATTATATGGAGGTACCCGTCAGGGCAGTCCCCTTAGCCCTCTATTATTTAATTTGGCTTTCGAACCACTTGCTATTGCTCTTAGGGATTCTAATTCTGTGCAGGGTATTAGGAGAGGGGGTAAATTTCATAAAGTCTCCTTATACACGGATGATTTATTAGTTTACATTTCAAATTCTAAGAAATCTATTCCTTCTATGTTATCTATATTGATGGAATTTGGTACTTTTTCTGGATATAAACTTAATTTACATAACAGTGGAATATTTCCTATTAATAATTATTTTGATCAAATACCTTTTAATATCGCCAAAAGCCATTTTACTTTCTTTGGTATCAAAATTACAAAAAAAGTTTAAAGACCTATATAGGTATAATTTCTTTCCTTTAGTTGAATATGCTCAACTGTCACTTTCCAAATGGTAACCTATGTCAATGTCATTGATAGGTCGAATGAATGCTATAAAAATGGTTATTCTACTGAAATTTTAATATATATTTCAATCATTTCCCTCTTTTGTTCCAAAAACATTGTTTGATAAAAGAGACTCTCTGATTTTGTCTTATGTTTGGAATAATAAAAGCTCTAGAGTGAATAAAATTTTATTGCAAAAATCAAAAAAAGATGGAGAGCTGGCTTTACCAAACTTTAGATTTTATTTTTGGGGAATTAATATTCGCTATATTACTTTTTGGATTTATGATATAGATGATCAAGATCACCCTTCATGGTTACAGCTGGAGGAAAATTCAGTACTGGGGTTTTCGTTAGCTTCTTTATCAGGAGCTCATCTTCCCTTTTCATTCTCCAGAATAGGTAAACAAGCTCTTAACCCTATTGTTAAACATACTTTAAAAATTTGGTTTCAATTTCGTAGATTTTTTGAATTAAATGACTTTTTACTTTCTAGCAATATTTATTCTTATTTCTTTTTTAAACCATCAACCTTGGATAAGGCTTTTCTAACATGGAAAATTAAGGGAATAAAAACTTTTTTAGATTTGTTTTACAAGACTGTTTAATGTCTTTTTCAGAGTTAATAAATAAATATGATATCTCGAATACACATTTTTTCAGGTATTTACAGGTTAGGAATTTCTTACGTGATTTTCTACCAAATTACCCCTTGATCTGCTCTTTAAATTTGGCTCATGTTATTTTTCAGTTTAAACCTTTTCAAAAATGATTAATAACTGCCATTTTTAAACAGTTAATGACATCACCTAATGATAGGGTTCAATGCTCTTGGGAAGTAGAACTTCAACATTCACTCTCAGATAACCAATGGAGTAAAATTTATTATTTAGTTAATAATTCATCTATCTGTGCACACCATATTTTAATTCAGTTTAAGATAGTACACAGGGCCCATATGTCCAAAGATAAATTGGTGCATATTTTTCCTAATATATGCCCTATTTGTGATAGATGTAATGCAGAAGTGGCTACTCTAACCCATATGTTTTGGTCATGAGTAAGTTTAAATAATTTTTGTAGAGATGAGTTTGGAATATTATCTGAAGTTATAGATATGGATGTTCAACCTAATCCACTTACAGCAGTTTTTGAGATTTTCCCAGAGGAAGCAAGCAAAGTGTCTGCCTCCACCCAACATGTGACAGCTTTTTCAACTTTACTGGCTCGGAGAGCTATTTTGCTACACTGGAAAGAATCTAACTCACCCACTATTTGCTATTGGCTGTCCTCCATCATGTCATGTTTAAGCTTGGAGAAAATTAGAAGACGGACATTTGATACATCTTTTGATTTTGAACAAGTCTGACGACCCTTTATTCATTACTTTCACATGATTTACTTAATGTTTATTTATTTATTTATCCATTTATCTATCTATTTATTTATTTACTTATTTTTTCTTTATTCTCATTGGAGAATATCCTTGTCCATAAAGGTTCAGAGATGACTGGAGGGATGTGCTTTTTTCTCTCTCTCTCTTTCTTTTTAAAGTTTATCCTCATTTGGACTGCCCAATCTTTCCTTTTCTTTATTTTTATTCTTTCTCTCTGTTTTGTTTTATTTTAGTTAGTGGGGTTTTTCTTTCTGTATCAATAAAATTTCCAATCTTTTTTTACGATTGCTGTGAGGATTTGTAATTTCTCTCTGCCCATTGTATATATAACAGCATAATATATTACCTGTTTGAGTTTGATATTATATGCATTTGTCTTTAATATTGCTGTTTATATGTCTTTTATATTATCTACTTGTTCAACTCCTCTTTCGATTTGTATTTGTATATTCTTTATTTGAAAATCAATAAAAAAGATTTAAAAATGAAATGAAATGACTGTGGCGGTGAAATCATTGGGTATATTTAAAGTGGAGGTTGATGAGTTCTTGATTAATCAGGGCATCAGAGGGGATGAGACAGGAGAACAGGATCGTGAAGAATAAAAAATCAATCATGATGGAATGATGGAGCAGAATCGATGGGCTGAATGGCCCAATTCTGCTCCTATGTCTTATGGGTAGCAATGAAGGTGCCAGAGTGTTGCAAGAGCCTCTCTGCTATACTAATGTTAAAATAATTTTGCTAACCTGGTCGGCTCCATCTAGGAATGTCAACCAACCGCGATTTACTTGCTCGAATTCTTTGGAAATGACTGTTGTGGATCACTGTTTGCAGCTAAGAACTCCAACACAAGATGGCAGTGTTGAAAAGAATGAACACCGAACCTCCTTTGTGAAAAATGTCTTTACAAACAAGGGCGTGTGGGATACTGGGATAACAGGTGCTTTTTACATCCTGCCGCCAAACCCTCCCCACGTACCCACAGAACCCAATTAAAATATTTCCAGCGTTCTTTTTTCACCTTATTTCACACAGGCCTGCCTGAGCTTCAGTACGTATATGCATACGTGCACGATTGCACACATGCAGATAGTTGAATTGGGGAGGCTGGAATGTGGAAGAACGTTTTGATGCACGGTCGTGTGTGCTCAGATATATGTTTGTGATTTAACTGCATACTTGCTCGTATGCAGAGGTACGCTAGTTATGGAGAACTATGAGTAGGGCAGCTGTGCAGCAGTGAATGATTTTAATATGCACTGAATTGCCTCACCACATTATAAACATCACGATGGAGTGTGGCCTGAGAGACTGTTGCTGCCTCTCCTCCCAGAAGTATGGGAAATCGTGGCCAGGCTGCATGAAGGAGAGCCGAACTGACTTTTAACTTCCATTCTGCAGATATTTGTGGTAACACAAAACCTACTCTAGGAATGTGCTTATCTCTCTGTACTCTGTGAGTAATATGCACAGAACTGCAATTAAATATATTTAAATGGATTTGAATAATATTTTGCTCATTTCACTGAGGGCATCTGCAGGACCAATTTACCAGTACCCTGAGACCTCATCCTTAATGATCAACTCTGACATCTTCCCAACACTGAGGTGAGATGAACTGGCCCATAGTTTCCTTTTCCTTTCTCTCTCCTTTCTTGAAGAGTGGAGTGACATTGGCAATTTTCACATCTTCTGGAACCATTCCAGAATCCAGTGATTCTTGAAAGATCATGCCTGAGATCTCCACAATCTCTTCAGAACTCTGGAGCGTACACTATCTGGTCAAGGTAACTTATCTACCTTCAGACCTTCCAGCTTTCCAAGAGTCTTCTCTCTAGTCATGGCAGCTTCTCACACTTCACGACCCCTGTCACTGGAGCCTCCACCTTCCTGCTAGTGTCTTCCACAGTGAAAATGGATGCCAAATGATTGGTCTGTTTCTTTGCTATTTCATAGCCTCCCATCACTACCAGTCCAGCGTGATTTTGCAATGGTCCAATATCCACTCTCACTTCTGTTTTACATTTTATGTATCTGAGGAAACTGTTGGTATTAAACTCTTTAATATTATTGCTTAGCTTACTTCTGTATTGCATCCTGACCTTCCTAGTGACATTCTTATTGCCTTCTGTTGTTTTTAAAAGCTCCCCAATCCTCTAACTTGCCACTAATTTTCACTCTATTATATGCCATCTCTTTGGCTTTTATGTTGGCTGTGTCTTGATAGCCATGGTTTGTCATCTTTCCTTTAAAGTGCTTCATCCTCTCTGGGATGTATATATCCTCAGTTTTCTGAATGGCTTCAAGAAATTCCAGCCATTGCTGCTCTACTGTCAGCCCTGTCAGTGTTCGTTTCCAATAATTCTGGTCAAATCCTCTGTCATGCTTCTGTAATTCCCTTTACTCCACTGTAATACTGATACATCTGACTTTAGCTCTCCTCAGATTTCAGGGTGAATTCAATCAAATTATTATCACTTGTCCCTGAGTTTTCTTTTACCTTAAGGTCTCTAATCAATTCTGGTTTATCGCACAACACCTAATCCAGAATAGCTGGCCTTGTACTGGGCTCAACCAGCAGCTGCTCCAGAAAGTCCTCTCATAAGCACTCTGGAAATCCCCCTCTCCAGTAATCCAGCGCCAACTTGATTTTCCCAATCTACCTGCTTATTGAATTCCCCCAAGACTGTTGCAATATTGTCTTTCTGCATGTATTGCATTGAATCTTATTCTTTCTGCGAGCAAAGTTAACAAACTTTGAATACAATTGATCAATGCTTTGAATTTTGCTGTATGCAGAACGTCAGATATGAATATTCTAAACAAGTTTATTTGTCTGTGAAGTGTTGTGACTGTGCTACTGTTGTGCTATGGGCAATGGAAAAATCATCCCAGGAATGGGTCTCCAGTGAGGCTGTCAATTCTGCTCATAGCCCATCAGTAATTGTACCACAATTATCCTCAGTCTAATCAGAAAAACAACTCTTTGTAGGTATTATAATTTCATCTAAAATCATGGGAACTATTGCGTAAATGCAAATATAAATCAATAGCAATAAATGAGATGAACATGAAGTAACAATGAACAAGTAAGTTTATGTGTTCATAAAGTGTGATCATTGGTTGTGGGAACAGCTGAAACAGAATGAGTTTTGTTTTTGTTCCCGAGCTTGATGGTTGGGGGTAGCAACTGTTGTTGAACTTGCAGAAACTCAGTGCAATTGTTGTTTGAACCAAACATTAGAGATGGGAGGAAATGTGATCTAAATGACTTTGGCCATAGAATGATTGTTGGTTCCAGATGGGGTGGACTGAGTATATCAGGAACTGCTGATCTTTGGGACTTTCACTCGCAACAGTCTGGAGAATGGACTAAGAAGCCAAAAAAACATCCAGTGAGAAGCAGCTCTGTTGGTGAAAACGTTTTGTTAATGAGAGAGGTCAGAGGAGAATGGCCAGATTGGTTCTTGCTGACAGGAACTCCAATAACCATGTGTTACAACAGCGTGGTGCAAATGAGCATCTCTGAATGCTGAGCCTTGAAATAGATTGGCTACAGCTGCAGAGGACAACGAACATACAGTCAGTCGCCTCTTTATTAGGTCGAGGGTTTACCTAATAAAGTGGCCACTGAGTGTATTGTAACCTGTGATCAAATCCTTTACGTGTGTGGAGTAGCTGTTTCTAGGCTATTATTCGTGAGTGGGAACGTGAATGATGCAAACGCTCATTCTGGATCTGGCAGCTAACAGGGCACCTGAAATCGGGGCCTTACTGAGAACGGACGGGCACACTTCCACTCTGACCATTTGGGATTGCTTTTAGTTTAACACCACATGCCCTGGAAGGGAAGGGAGGGAGTCAGTCTGAGTGAAGAAATGGAATGAGGAATTGCTCCTAATATGGTCAAAGAGCTGACGATGAAAGAAGCTCAGTACTTTATAGTGAGGCTTGCCACAGTTCCATTTGTGTGACAAAGTGCACGTTCAGTGTGGTTTATGGCAACTAACAACTTCAAACAAACTCATTCGACGAAGTCCAGCTTGTTCAACATCGAATGAGTTCGCTCCCCTCTGAAACATCTTGACTGTGCGGCCGCTTTTTTGTACAATGGCGAACTCGACCCCGGAATGTGCTCCTGGTGAAGATGTTAACTCGTCCTACAACCCGCCCGTAATTATCGTCACATTCATCCTCGGGATTGTTGGAAATACGGTTGCTTTGTTGATCTTTTGTGCTCATGTGAAGTCCCGGAAACCGAGTATTGTGTATTCACTGAATCTGATGATTGCGGACACTCTGTTAATGTGCTGTCTACCCTTCCGAGCTGATTATTTTCTCCGAGGGAAGGACTGGATTTTTGGTGATGGACTGTGTCGTCTGAACATTTACATGATTTCCCTAAACCGGATTGGCAGCGTCTTTTTCCTCATGGTTATTGCGATCGATCGTTACTTTAAGGTGGTCCATCCACTCCACAAAGTAAACAAGATCACTACAAGGTGTGCGGTGATGATAGCCGGCGGTCTGTGGATTGTAGCGGCGGCTATTTGTTTGCACTTGCTAATAGACCAACGTGACTTCAAACAGCACAACGTGAGAAACTGTGAGCCTTTCAGCATTAACAAGGCTCTGAGTCCCACAGCATTTTGGACTGACTTTATTTTTATATTCTTTCAGTTTCTTTTGCCAGTTTCAGTAATCCTCTTCTCTACGTCCTCCATCATCTGGAGCTTACGGCAGATGGAAACTGGAATGCGGGCTAAATACAAGCGAACTGTGAAACTTGTGATAGCCGTGGCTGCAGTTTTTGTCATTTGCTTCTTGCCCACCAGTGTTGCTGTAGTCGCGGTTTTGGTCACTAAGCTAAGAAAACCCTTCGACTGCAAGTCGTATCACACAGCAGTGAATATCTTTTACAATACGTTGTTTATAACGTATCTGAACAGTGTGGTCGATCCCATTGTTTACTATTTTTCTACTTCGCAGTTTCAACATGCTTTAGAGAAGGCTCTACATGATCTTAATTTAAACTCTTCCAGATCAGCCACTGAACCCGGAACATCCAGGGAGGAGCAGACTGTGGGTCAGCAAACGAGCTCTGTAACAGCTTTCTGATCGCTCAGGGTCCGCGTGAACTAGATGCCCTCAAAGCAATGCAGATTCATGCGCCCGAAAGCAGAAAATGATCAAATGGTAATATTTTTGTGAGGGATAAGTTGATCTGAACGAACAAGTTCCGTAATACACTTCCCTTTATGTAGAGAAGAGATGACATCGTATCTACAAAACTAAGTTTATTTCACAGCTTGTTCGTTAAGAAATTCTTCCTGTCTTTAAAGCAGCTTCCCCAATTTTTCTTATGCCTTTTGGCCTTACAATTACCTGAGAGGTCGGTGGACCACAGGTTGGATTTCCTCGTTTATAGGGAAGGGTTGTATGTTATGTACAGGTACTTAGGATTTCCTCTTTCCTTAGAAGCAAATGCTTCCTCAGATGAATTCAACCTGCGTGTCTCCATTGTAGCTAGCTTCTACCCGTTATAGAGGGCCAATCTCAGGTTGACTGACTGCCCATCAGTATCTGCAGTAATCTATTCATCCAAGAACAACCCTACCTATGGACTTGCAGTCAGAAGGGAAGTGATGTTAGGAGTTGCTGGGATGGTGCCAAGCTGCATGCACCCATATCGTGATGGTACTGGAACCGGATTCTAGAAAAAAGCCTATTCTAGTGAACAGGAGACAGGAACCGAAGTGCTGGTTCGAAATTAGAGTATTTATTTTCAGTAGATAAAATTGAAATTTGGAATGAAGAAGGGATGTCAGTCTTGAAGAAGGATGATCAGGATTTGCAACAGAGATGATTATGAACTTCTTTAACCAGAGGGTGGCGAATCTGTGGAATTCTTTGCCTCGGATGACTGTGGCGGTGAGATTCTCCATCTTTGCAGCATGTGGAGTAGGTCGCGTTTTCAGCGGCTCTCTCCCTTTTAATATATTTTATATCCCACTAACAGATCCCTTTTAGTTCTAATGCCTTACTATTTCTACTGAAAGATTTATTATTTCTACTGAAGGATTTTACGACTTAATTACAATGGCCGAAAAAAGTCGTTCTGGTATGGAATTAAGAAGCGGCAAGAGTTTTCCCGAAATGGAGCAAACGGAACAAACCAAGCAAACGGAATTCTTTGCCACGGATGACTGTAGAGGGCGTCGGTGGAATCTGCGTATTCTGGGACTGCCTGTAAATACTGAAGTTGGCGATCTGTTAAAATTCTTTTCAGATATGCTGTATTCACTTTTCAATGGGACCCTGGAAACTAGCCCCTGAATCGACACAGCCCTCAGGATTCAATTCTCTCGCCTTTCAGCCGAATTACGTCCTCGAGCAGTTGTCGAGAGAAATTAGAAATTAGTGAAATTAGCCAGAGAGAAACGGAAATTACTCTTTAATTCAACACACATTCGTATAGTTGAAGATTATCCCCCCGAAATTTTTGCTGAAAGAAAGAAATATCGAGAAGTTATGAGTGAAATGTATAAATTAGATTTAAATCCCTCCCTTCGCTTTCCAGCAAAGCTGATAATTTTGCGTGAAAAATCTCAACCATTGAGAATCTACTCTCCCCACGAGGGATGAGAGTATATTAAAAAGTTTAAAGTTAAGCCTACTGAATAAAATATTAAAGATACAACGATTATTCAATAGCCAATTTTGAAGTATCTGTTGTATGAGTTGTTTATGGAGCTTTTGAGTTAAGTACATGTTATACCTTTTCACTCTCTGGTAGTCTCTCTGGTGGTAGATTTAATTTTGTTTTTTACCTTATTAATAATTAATACATATATAACTGTTTTGTAGGGAACCTTTATAGTATTGTACTTTAGTGATCCGTGTAGAACCTGTTGTGTATTAATCTTGTTATTTTTTTATTTGTTTCAATACTTATAGTTTTAGGTCTGTTATGTACATATATTCATTTATTTTTCTTTTTCGAGAGAAAGAATATACGTTGTAACATTATTTACTCGGATTTATTCTTTCTTTTGAATATGTGTTTAAGCTACTTTAGCTGATTCTAAGATGGCCGTGGTTGATTATGTTTTTATTAATGTTAGACACAACATTATAGTAGTTGAATTCTGTTTGTGCCTTTTATTATAGCTATTTTCCGTGGGATTTCTGTTTTTTTTATATATGGAGCTGCAAGTTGGAGAACAGGGTCAAAGGTGATTAGTTAGCATGTGAGCAGCCTATTGGCTTCTTCCTTTCTATCTATTGGGCGGGGGGAGGGGGCCGGGGTCTATTACAGTCGGTGTTTTTCTTGATTGGGCAGTTCTTTTGATGGATTTCTCTATCGTAAATGTGTCACCCCTTCCGTTTGTACCCGCGCCTTTTGGTTTAATCTGTACTTAAGTAACATTTCTTTTATATAATATTAAACTCAATTTTAAACATGGATGTTAATAAAATTAATATTATATCTTGGAATTGGAACAGTGTCAATCATCCCATTAAGCTTAAAAAGATTTTTAAGAAATTAAAAACACTTAATGCTGATACTATTTTTGCGCAAGAAAATCATCTACGAAAACAGGATGGGGATAGATTTTTTTCGCTTTTCGAAAGGTTCTCTTTTTCACTCACTGTCGGATAGTAAAACAAGAGGCGTTTCTATATTTCTTAGTCCCAAAACCCCTTTTACACACCTTAATGCTATTACTGATTTGATTGGAAGATATTTATTATGCGAGCAAAACGTAACTCTGGTGTGTGTATAGGCACCTAATGTAGATAATTCTGATTTTTTAAAGAAACTTTTTTCAGAGTTCCCGAATCTCAATGAATATAAACTGATTATGGGTGGTGACTTTAACTGTTGCTTAAATCCTGAGATTGACAGGTCATCAACCAATCCGTCGCGTCCTAATAAAGAGGCAGCTTATATTAACTCTTTTTTATTAGAATATGGCCTTGTCGATATTTGGAGATATAAACACCCGAATGAAAAAGCTTTCTCCTTCTTTTCACACGTCCATCACAAATATTCTCGAACTGATTACTTTTTTTTAGATACACGTCTGTTGAACTCCGTTGTTGAATGTGCGTATGACATCATTGAGCTTTCAGATCACGCGCTTTTAAAGTTAACCTTTAAGCTCCCGGATAGATTTTTGAAAATCTCACAGTGGAGATTGAACCCCGTTTTATTATTCCACGTTTTATTAATTTTGTTAATTTTATTAAGGAGCAAATATCTATATTTTTTGAATTTTATACAACGGAAGGAATGTCAAATCTGTTTATATGGGACAGCTTGAAATCTTTTTGAGGGGACAGATAATCTCATATTCAGCAGCCTTGAGAAAGAAAACGAAAGCGGAATTGTCAGTGCTTATTAATAAAATTAAACAGATAGATAAAGCGTATTCAGTTAAACCTACTGAAGACCTATGTAAAGAAAGGGTCGAACTTCAATCACAGTTTGATTTACTTCTGACCTTTCCCATTGAACAGCAAATTTTTTAAATCTAAAAGTTTATTTTATATACATGGGGAAAAATCTGCTAAACTTTTAGCGGGTCAGTTAAAGGCTGGGATGATCAGAAGACAGATTTTAAAAATTCGCCGACCAGATAGAAAAGAAACGTTAGATCCTTATGAAATTAATAAGATATTTATGGACTTTTATTCTAATCTTTATAAATCTGAATTCTCTGATAGTAATATCACTATGAATGGATTTTTGCAAAGGTTAAACATACCTCAAATTTCGATTCAAGATGCTGATATATTAGATTCACCTATTAAACAGAAGGAGATAGCCAAGGCTATATCCTCTATGCAATTAGGTAAAGCTCCGGGACCTGAAGGTTATACGGTAGAATTTTATAAGTCCTTCCACGAAACGCTGATACCACATGTTCATCAAACGTTCACTGATTCTACATCTTCTGGGAACCTTCCTAAAACTTTTTATGAAGCACTAATTTCATTGATTCCATAAAAAGGGAATGACCCACTGGAATGAGTATCCTATAGACATATTTCTTTACCGAATGTAGATTTTAAAATCCTTTGTAAGATTCTAGTAAATGGGCTTGAGAGTATCTTGCCTAATGTTATCACAAACGATCAAACAGGATTTATTAAAAATAGGTACTGACATTTTAATATTCGAAGATTATTAAATATCATTTATTCCCCTTCAACCAAAGAATCTGAATGTATTGTATCTTTGGATGCAGAGAAAGCCTTTGATAGGGTGGAGTGGCCTTATCTATTTCAGGTTTTGAAGAGGTTCAATTTTGGTCCAGGATTTATCTCCTGGATTAAATTGATTTATCATGCCCCGGTAGCTGTGGTTCTCACTAATAACCAAAAGTATCCTTGCTTTAGATTATATATAGGTACCCGTCAGGGCAGTCCCCTTAGCCCTCTATTATTTAATTTGGCTTTCGAACCACTTGCTATTGCTCTTAGGGATTCTAATTCTGTGCAGGGTATTAGGAGAGGGGGCAAATTACATAAAGTCTCCTGATACACGAATGATTTATTAGTTTACATTTCAAATCCTAAGAAATCTATTCCTTCTATTTTATCGATATTTATGGAATTTGGTACTTTTCCTGGATGTAAACTTAATTTACATAACAGTGAATTATTTCCTATTAATAATTATTTTGATCAAATACTTTTTAAGATTGCCAAAAGCCATTTTACTTACCTTGGTATCAAAATTACAAAAAAGTTTAAAGACCTATATAGGTATAATTTCTTCCCTTTAGTTGAATATACTCAACAGTCGCTGTCCAAATGGTCACCTATGTCAATGCCATTGATAGCACGAATAAATGCTATAAAAATGGTTATTCTACCGAAATTTTAATATATATTTCAAGGAGTTCCCTCTTTTGTTCCAAAAACATTGTTTGATTAAACAGACTCTCTGATTTTGTCTTATGTTTGGAATAATAAAAGCTCTAGAGTGAATAAACTTTTATTGCAAAAATCAAAAAAAGATGGAGGGCAGGCTTGACCAAACGTTAGATTTTATTATTGGGCAATTAATATTCGCTATATTACTTATTTGGATTCATGGTATAGGCGATCAAGATCACCCTTCATGGTTACAGCTGGAGGAAAATTCAGTACTGGGGTTTTCATTAACTTCTTTATCAGGAGCTCCTCTTCCCTTTTTGTTCTCCAGAATAGCTAAACAAGCTCTTAACCCTATTGTTAAACATACTTTAAAAATCTGGTTTCAATTTCGTAGATTTTTTGAATTAAATGATTTTTTACATTCTAGTAATATTTATTTGTAATTTCTTTTTTAAACCATCAACTTTGGATAAGGCTTTTCTAACATGGAAAATTAAGGGAATAAAAACGTTTTTAGATTTGTTTTTACAAGACTGTTTAATGTCTTTTTCACAGTTAATGAATAAATATGATATCTCGAATACACAATTTTTCAGGTATTTACAGCTTAGGAATTTCTTACGTGATTTTTTTTACCAAATTACCCCTTGATCTGCTCTTCAAATTTGGCTCATGTTATTTTTCAGTTTAAACCTTTTCAAAAATGATTAATAGCTATCATTTATAAACAGTTAATGAATACTCGCACATCACCTAATGATAGGATTCAACGCCCCTGGGAAGTAGAACTTCAACATTCACTCTCAGATAAGCAATGGAGTAAAATTTATTATTTAGTTAATAATTCATCTCTCTGCACACACCATATTTTAATTCAGTTTAAGATAGTACATAGGGCCCATATGTCCAAAGATAAATTGGCGCATATTTTTCCTAATATATGCCCTATTTGTGATAGATGTAATGCAGAAGCGGCTACTCTAACCCATATGTTTTGGCCATGTGTAAGTTTAAATAATTTTTGGCGGGATGTATTTGGAATATTATCTAAAGTTATAGATATGGATGTTCAACCTAATCCACTTTCAGCAATTTTTGAGATTTTCCCAGAGGAAGCAAGCAAAGTGTCTGCCTCCGCCCAACATTTGACAGCTTTTTCAACTTTACTGGCTAGGAGAGGTATTTTTCTGCACTGGAAAGAATCTAACTCACCCACTGTTTGCTATTGGCTCTCCTCCATCATGTCATGTTTAAGCTTGGAGAAAATTAGAAGCCGGACATTTGATACATCTTTTTATTTTGAACAAGACTGGCGACCCTTTATTCAATATTTTCACGTGATTTAATTTATCTTTGTTTATTTATTTTTCTTTATTCTCTTTGGAGAATATCCTTGTCCATGAAGGTTTGGAGGTGACTGGAAGGATGTGTTTTTTTTTCTCTCTTTTTTAAGTTTGTCCTCATTTGGACTGCCCTATCTTTCTTTTTCTTTTTCTTTCTTTCTCTCTTTTTTGTTTTAGTTTAATTAGTGGGGTTTTTCTTTCTCTATCAACAAAATTTCCAATCTTTTTTTTACGGTTGCTATGAGATGTAATTTCTCTCTGCCCATTGTACATATGACAGCATAATATGTTACCTATTTGAATTTAATATTATATGCTTTTTGTCTTTAATATTGCGGTTTATTTGTCTTTTATATTATCTACTTGTTAAACTCCTCTTTCGATTTGTATTTGTGTATTTTTTATTTCAAAATCAATAAAAAAGATTGAAAAATGAAATGAAATGACTGTGGCGGTGAAAGCATTGGGTAAATTTAAAGTGGAGGTTGATGGGTTCTTGATTAATCAGGGCATCAAAGGTATGGGGATGAGGCAGGAGAACGGGATCGTGAAGAATAATAGATCAATCATGATGGAATGATGGAGCAGAATCGATGGGCTGAATGGCCCAATTCTGCTCCTATGTCTTATGGGTGTCAATGAAGTTACCAGAGTGTTGTACGAGCCTCTCTACTATATTAATGTTAAAATAATTTTGCTAACATAGTCGGCTCCATCTAGGAATGTCAACTAACCACGATTTACCTGCTCTAATTCTTTGGAAATGACTGTTGTGGATCATTGTTTGCAGCTAAGAACTCCAACACAAGATGGCAGTGTTGAAAGGAATGAACACCGAACATCCCGAATGAAGAATGTCTTTACAAACAAGGGCGTGTGGGATACTGGGATAACAGGTGCTTTCCACATCCTGCCCCCAAACCCTCCCCACGTACCCACAGAACCCAATTAAAATATTTCCAGCCTTCTTTTTTCCATTATTTCACACAGGCCTGCCTGAGCTTCAGTACGTCTATGCATGCGTGCACGATTGCACACATGCAGATAGTTGAATTGGGGAGTCTAGAATGTGGAAGAACGTTTTGATGCACGGTCGTGTGTGCTCAGATATATGCTTAAGATTTAACTGCATACTTGCTCGTATGCAGAGGTATGCTAGTTATTGAGAACTATGAGTAGGGCAGCTGTGCAGCAGTGAATGATTTTAATACGCACTGAACTGCTTCACCACATTCTAAACATCACGATGCAGTGTGGCCTGAGAGACCGTTGCAGCCTCTCCTCCCAGAAGCATGGGGAATCGTGGCCAGGCTGCATGAAGGAGAGCCGAACTGACATTTAACTTCCATTCTGCAGATATTTGTGGTAGTACGAAATCTACTCTAGGAATGTGTTTATCTCTCTGTACTTTTTAAAAGCTCCTCAATCCTCTAACTTCCCACTAATTTTCACTCTATTATATGCCATCTTTTTTTTCTTTTATGTTGGCTTTGACTTCTCTTGTTAGCCATGGTTTGTCATCTTTCCTTTAAAGTGCTTCATCCTCTCTGGGATGTATATATCTTCAGTTTTCTGAATGGCTTCAAGAAATTCTAGCTATTGCTGCTCTATTGTCAGCCCTGTCAGTGTTCTTTTCCAATAATTCTGGTCAAATCCTCTCTCATGCTTCTGTAATTCCCTTTACTCCACTGTGATACTGATACATCTGACTTTAGCTTCTCCTTCTCAGATTTCAGGGTGAATTCAATCAAGTTATGATCACTTGCCCCTGAGGTTTCTTTTACCTTAAGGTCTCTAATCAATTCTGGTTTATCGGAAAACATCCAATCCAGAATAGCTGGCTGTCTAGTGGGCTCAACCAGCAGCTTCTCTAAAAAGCCATCTCATAGGCACTCTGGAAATCCCCCTCTCCAGTAATCCAGCACCAACTTGATTTTCCCAATCTAGCTGCTTATTGAATTCCCCCATGACTGTTTAAATATTGCCTTTCTGCATGTATTGCATTGAATCTTATGCTTTCTGGGAGCAAAGTTAACAAACTTTGAATACAAGTTATCAATGCTTTGAATTTTGCTGTATGCAGAATGTTATATATGATCACTCTGAATAAGTTTATTTGTCTCTGAAATGTTGTGACTGTGTTACTGTTGTGCGTTGGACAATGGAAAAAAATCAGCCCAGGAATGTGTCTCCAGTGAGGCTGTCAATTCTGCTCATAGCCCACCAGTAATTGTACCACAGTCATCCTCAGTCTAATCAGAAAAACAACTCTTTGTAGGTAGTATAATTTCATCTAAAATCATAGAGAAGTTCAGCATGGGAACCATTGTGCAAATGCAAATATAAATAAATAGCAATAAATGAGGTGAGCATGAAGTAACAATGTAAAGTGTTCATAAAGTGTGATCATTGGTTGTGGGAACAGCTGAAACAGAATGAGTGTCGTTTTTGTTCTCGAGCTTGATGGTTGGGGGTAGCAACTGTTGTTGAACTTGCAGAAACTCAGTGCAATTGTTGTTTGAACCAAATATCAGAGATGGGAGGAAATGTGATCTAAATGACTTTGACCATAAAATGATTGTTGGTGTCAGGTGGGGTGGACTGAGTATATCAGGAACTGCTGATCTTTGGGACTTTCACTCACAACAGTCTAGGGAATGGACTAAGAAGCCAAAAAACATCCAGTGAGAAGCAGTTCTGTTGGTGAAAACGTTTTGTTAATGAGAGAGGTCAGAGGAGAATGGCCAGATGGGTTCTTGCTGACAGGAACTCCAATAACCATGTGGTACAACAGCATGGTGCAGATGAGCATCTCAGAATGCTGAGCCTTGAAATAGATTGGCTACAGCAGCAGAGGAATATGAACATACAATCAGTTGCCTCTTTATTAGGTTGACGATTTACCTAATAAAGTGGCCACTGAGTGTATTGTAACCTGTAATCAAATCCTTAATATATGAGCAGTAGCTGTTTCTATGCTATTATTCGTGAGTGGGAACATGAATGATGCCAACGTTCCTTCTGGATCTGGCAGCTAACAGGGCACCTGAAATCGGGGGCCTTATTGAGAACGTAAGGGCACACTTCCACTC